>NW_007578457.1:334811-355381 GCF_000690725.1 Stegastes partitus
ACACCTACACACACACACACTTGTATCTGTAAACCAGGGAATGGTCAAAGCCATGTGAGCAGCACACAGTTCCCTCCTTTTCAATAAGTGTTATTTTTGTTTTGTACAAATGCATTATATCAAAATGTATTTTTGCACTTTAACCTGATTGATAATTATTTTCATATATCACTGGATTTTCTTAAGCTTATTTTCAAAATGAATAATCATTTCTTAATAAAATATTTTACTGTAACTGTTTGGATGTGTGTCTATGTTTGAAGTACTGGGTCTGTATTGTACCAGTCATGAGCATGCACTGTGATTCAGATGTGTAAGTCACAGGAAAAACGAGCAGGGCTGCCTTACTGCAGGATCCAGATCCTCAGCAGAACTTCACATTTCCACAGTGGCAGCTTGCTTCCCATCGGCTGCTGTCGTTTCCTATAGCAAAGAAGTCTTTAACATCGGGATGGATGACCAAGGACGGGTTAGGGTTAGCATCCTACACGTGGCAGGAAGACTGTTTCAGTGCTCACGTCTTTGAAAGATCTACATAAGAAGGAAGTATTTTACTGAAAGAACAGAGCAGAAACATGAGACAGTACCAGGGAACTATTTTAAAGGTTTAAAGAACACACAAAGCAAGTGTCTTAAGAAAGCTAAAAAATGATCTAAAACAGATGACAGGTGAAGGAACAATCCCATTTTAAAATAAAGCAAGAAGCCCTTCTATTTCTCTGCAGCCTAATCCCAGTGACAGGAACTACATTTAAGGAAATGGTTCCAGGATTATTGACTTCAATGCCAACCAATGGAGAGCAGCTCCTCTGGTCTTAGTCCCACACAGACCTTCTTCACTGATGAAGTCTGAATATGAGACAGAAACTCATGAACATGTGTGTAGGTGCAGCAGCAGCTCTGGATGCATCCATAGGACCAGATCTATACTGTGACTGCTTCTCTGCTGTGAACCTGTCAGAGCTCACGTCCATAGGAAATTCTTCTGAACCAGCAGCATGTCTGTTGGACTCAGTCCCAGCTAGACTGTTCAAGGACGTCTTCCCTCTAATAAATACTGCAGTATTAACTATCATCAGCTTCTCTATATTAACAGGCTACGTAGGCTTTTAAAGTAGCTCTAATAAAACCACTGCTCACAAAGCCTGCTCTAGATCCAGGTGTTCTAGCTATAGGCCCAGATCCAACCTCCCTTTGATTGGTAAAGTTCTGGAAGAAGCTGTTGCAGCCAGTTATGTGATGATCTGCATAGAAATGTTTGTCTGAAGAGCTTCAGTCAGGATTTAGAAGCATCATAGAACAGAGACACACTGGTGAAGGTCACTGATGATCTTCTTCTAGCCTCAGACAGTGGACCAGTTTGTGTACTGGTTCTACTGGATCTCAGAGCTGCAGCTGATCCAGTGGATCACAGCATCTGATTACAGAGAGTGGGATGTTTACTGGACTTAAAGGAACGTCACTAAATTCAGTTCAGTTCAATTTTGTTTATAGAGCGCAATTCACAACATGTCATCTCACAGCGCTTAACACAGACGGATTCCAGTTTCTTCAGGTTATCAATGATTCTTACATCCACAACAGAGTTAGTTATGGAGTTCCACAGGGCTCTGGGTCAGGACCTATATTGTTTCCTTTGTACATGCTCCCCTTAGTCTGTGAAGATCCTCAGTCCTCCAGGTCCTGGTTCTTCTGGTAGATTGATCGTAGCAGCTGGACTGATTGAAGACGTTCCACCTCTGATCCAAGAGGCTTCATCAGCTCTGACTGACTAGTTGGGAGTTCCACATACTGATATCTTTAAACAGCTATAAACACCTGAGTTTGGGTTTCAACTGGAGGTTTGTTGCTTCTCCCCCTCGTTATGAGTCGTTAGTGCTCCCCCTGCCACAGTGAAACTCTCAGAAACTCCTGCAACATAGGGGACAACTGTGTGGTTTGGTTTCTTGGTCTTCTCTATCTCCTCTGGGCTTTGTAGAGGATTTGATGAAAGCCCAGCTTGGGTAGCCACAGGTTTTGAGTGCTGTCTTGATGTGCTTCTGTTCCTCCTCCTTTCCTGCTGTCCTGGTAGGCCCGTTCTGGCCTGGTGGTGTAGGGTTCTGATGACTCCCAGCTTGTGTTCCAGTGGGTGGTGGGAGCCAAACAGCACATACTGGTCTGTGTGGGGGGGGGTTCCTGTAGAGCTTTATGTCCAGGCTCCTGCCTTCTTCTATGTGCACAGCACAGTCCAGGAAGGCCAGACCTCCTCCTCTGACGTCTTCCCGTGTGACCTTGATGTTTCTGTCTGTAGAAACCTCCCTGGAACTGGAAATACGTGGTCATCAGACAGAGGTCCATTCCCATTGTTATGCAGACGACACCCAGCTATATTAATCTATGAAGGCAAATGAAACCAATCACATGGACAAACTCCAGGCGTGTCTGAAGGACATAAAGGCCTGGATGACCTGGACTCTCCTTCAACAACAATAATGACTATATTTTAGCATTAAAACCATCATTCTAGTTGAAGAGCGTCTACAGCTGGTGTATGGACCATTACAGAAACATCGATGATGTTGGTAATTACCAGTGCTGTTAGTTTAAGGCGGGTGAGTAAGGAGGAGATGTTCTTCTCAGCCAGGAGCTGTGGGATGCTCAGGGCGCTGTGAGCAGGTTGTCATGTTGAGTTGTAGAACTGTAACGTGAGGCTAAAAACTCAGATTTAAGTCAAAAATGACTCCCAGATTTATATCTGTTGACTTGGATGTAATACCAGAGTTTGCAGTTTCACATTTATTCTCTCTCTGAATGTTACCAACAATGACCAAGACTTCAATTTTGTCCTGATGGAGTCGTAGGAAATGCTTTGCCATTAGTGACATTTTAATTTATTTATTTAACCTTTATTCCACCAGGTGAGTCCCACTGAGAGTGACATCTCTTTTATCAGGGAGCCCTGGTCAAGAGATAAGGGTTACAACTAACCCTCACCCTACAACATGAACATATAAGAAATGATTTACAAACACAACAAAGCATGAAGCATTTGAGAGTTTTCTGGAGCAGATTCAAGGACCAAGAGGCTGATGACAAAACGCAGTCTTCACAAATGCAGAGACGGCATGAGGGAGCGAGAACAACTAAAGTCCTGCAGCGCAGGTTGTTCCCACTGGAAAAGTGAAGGACATCCTGTGTCACACAGTTCAAGTGCATGGGGAGCAAGGGAGAGGACAGGAGCCCAGTGCATCATGGGACGTCCACCAGCAGCCTATAGCAGCATAGCAAAGAGATGGTTCAGGCTAACCTGAGCAAGCACCATAAGCATTAGCAAAAGGGAAAGCTGTGAGCATGGTCTTGGGTTTTAAAACCGCATTTATGCAACACCAATAATAATAATTATAATAATAATAATAGTGATCACGCTAACATAAAAACAATTACAATCACGATTTGAAGGATTTGTAGTGTCTCAGTGTTTTGCTGTTTATTTTCTTTCAGTCCAACATTTCCTAAAGATAACTTCAGGTTTTTAGATTTTAGGAGAATGTTCAGGGAACAGTTGCTATGTGTGGCCTTGTTTTGCACAGCACCGACACAAGGCCAGACGAACTGAAACAACGCACACTGAAATGAAGCGAACGGTGCATTCGTCTGTGTGTGTGTCTGCGTTCTTATATGTGAATGTTTGTGTGTCACATGTTGAGTGCGTCATGCAGGAAGACGGCTGCTGGATCAAGGGAAAGAGACGAGCCGAGCGGATGGCCAGCTCAACGTTTCTCTTGTTGTCAGGAACTCATCAGTCTGTCATCGACTTCTTGAGTAGCCATGGACACAAACACTAACAGTCATGTAGCTTGAGAGACCAGGGGACTGTGTACGTGACCTGCCTCTGCTCCTGACCCCCTGATGCTGTGTTGCCCACCATAAGCTACAGACAGTAGGGAACAAAGCGTGCTGTGACACTGGAAGGACAAACATGCTGCTTTCTGATGGTCTTGGCTAAAAGTCTTGTGGCGGGCACCAGTAGTCACATCCTAATGCATGGCCATAGGAGCATGCCTGCCAGTAGGATGTGATGCGACACAGAAGCCTGAAGCAGTGGAGTTTCCTCTGTAAGGCTTGGCTGTATGTTTACTGTGTGGTCACTGAAAACTGGAGAACATGTTCAACACTTTATTCCTTCGTGTTGCACAAGAGGCAACCGAGATGGACAATATCAGGAGGGACAAGATGCATGAAGTTTGAATGCTGCTGTTGGCTCAGAATAAAATACCTGATGCATAACAACAGGAAGACATCATGAATCAGGCTAATGAAGGATCATCAAACCATTTACTGGTAGACATTGAGATGATAGAGTTAAGTATTTAAGACTCCACATGTAACTGTCCAGCTCTTTTGTGGAGATGGTCAGAATTTGTATTTGTTTTTTCTGACTACCTCCTCTTTTTATTTCTTTTATATTTTTTATTCAGTTGGTCAGCAAACAGAGTGTGAGGTGTTGGGTTGTGAGCGGTTTCTCAGCTGTTCCTCAGGTTGACCAACAAACCATCCAGAGTTTCCCATAAAGTCTTCCAGTTTCTATGCAGCCATGTTGTTCGCTACACACCGACCTGACAGCCAGCAGCTGACTGATGACATGCAGCTGTGGTGATTCTAGGTGTTATTTTTAGGGGGGGGGGGGGCGAGGGGGGCCAATCAGATTCCAGCAGGAGCCATGGCCCCTGTGGCCCCTCCCCTCCCTTGGCCGGTGGCTGTACATATGATTGCTGGTCAGAGGTCCAGAGAAAGCTATAGAGTCCAACACTGTTCTGATTCGTTTCACATGAACATTTCTGTCCTGGTGGAAGCTTCATGCAGGACACTGATATGACACGTGATGTGTTACATGTAATGCATTACAGTTACCAGGATTTATCAAACATGTGGAACGGCCATTCCCTTCTCATGCTGCTTTCAGACATGTAAACAGGAACTCTAACGTTGCCTTGGACTGCAGCAGCTAAATGGCACATTCACATGTGTCACTGCTGACATACTCACATGTGTAATGAAGCAGTTTCTGTTTCTGCAGTTGCTCTTTGTTCCAGCTGCAGTGAGACTGCATGGACACAGTCGTGACTCGATAATCGACCCGTAACGATCCAGAACCTGCTATCCGACAGGTTTGTAGGAAAAACCAACAGAACCCATAAAAACAGCCTTAACATAGCGACAGCCTTGGATTGTGGCTCCGACATGACATTTAATGTCACCAATCAGGATGATGGCGTATTATCTGACTGAACAATGCCACAGATTTACTGACCTTTGATGCACCAGCTCACCGGTCAGTCAGGCTGAAGTCCAGCAATGCATAGTGTTCTAACAACACACTAGTTATTATAACAGCTATGAACAATAATGAACAACTAATGAGCCTTCCAGCATCAAGCCCTCCTCGTATCTGGACCTCCGTCTGGACAATCCCACAGCCTTGATATCCGACATAGAAGAAGGTTTTACATTTAGTGTCGGATTATCCAGTCACGACTGTACCTGTAAACAATCAGAGTGTTCCTGTATTTCTACCCAGTCCACCGCAGTCAGATGATCTTTTCCATTATGACCATCAACAGATCACTGGTTACTTCAAGTTCAGCAGTCAGAACATACAACTGCACATAACGGCCGTCCTTCATTATTTAAAACATTTTTGTTTGACTGTTTTCATCACAGTCAGGTTGTATTATTACAGGCATTTCATTTAGTCGCTTCATAGACTTGAAATTATGAAACAAAGTCAGTGAGAAAGGTGTGACCTCGGCACACAAACCATTGTTTTTCCTTTATTTTCTCTCTGTATTGTTTTTGATGTGGGAAAAGCCTTAAAGCCCCTAAATCACCTTTGCTTGTGAGCGACCAGGTGCAGTTCAGACCTGTGTTGTATTGAAATGTTTTAGGTCCAACCTAGTAAAAGAACAAACAGCAACACAACTTGAATGGAAAAGTGACCATCTTGAGCATTTAGACATGAAATCCACACATTAATGCCGTCAGATGAACGGACCTGTTAGAGGCTCATGATTTCCAGTTTTAGAGGAACAACAAATACTGCTCACCACAGACGTGGCCGAAGGCTTCCGGTTTGTGGGACAGTTACCTCTGAAAATACAGTGCAGCCAGGACTGTATATCCTCTCTGCACACTGAAGGAAATGTCTTCCTCTCTGGCCTTGGTTTCACCTCCGTGTTCTCTGGGCTTGGGGGAAATGTCATTCACTGCTACTGTCCCAACCAAAAGATTTAGGAAGGGATGGCAGGGGCATGAAGCTGGTAAAATGGCGCTTCACACAGTAGATGTCGCTCTGGCCCACTGACATGTTTATGATTTGCAACTGGCAGTTCAGTTGAGTTGATGGTGGCAGGATGGACATACAATGAAGTGACAGATACAGGGCTGATGGAACCGGTCCTCCCAGGCTTCCTCCAGCAGGGAGGAAAGAGGAAAGACGCCCCTCACGTCCCACCCCCTTCCCAATAATTATAGAGCAGGATCAGCGCAGGCCAGGAAGGTGAAAGCAGGTCTTGATGAAAAGCACTTCCACTCAGTCGGTGGCCTGCTCACCCCACTACAGCAGGCTTCCACAGACATAATGGCACAGGGCTTGGACTAACTCTTGCCATCGCATGCAACTGATACGACACACCAGCATTACAAGGGGCACCATTAAATCTAGGTCTTACCTCCTAAGGTATTTTCCTGAGGTCCTCCAGACATCACTTGCTACGATGCATATGTCCAACAAGATGTGACCTTTTGTTTTTGGGCATTCAGCAGTAATCTGCCTTAATTTCCATTTTCAATGGGCTTTTGTGACATGTTCACTGACTGCAAACCTCTATAATCTCTATTTTGACATGTCTGTCCCACTGAGAAGGGGCACTGGACTGTGCATCGTGTTTAGATCGTGTTTGGAGCCCAGTTTAATCACAGATGACGAGGTGTTCTATTTTAATACATTTATTCCCGACGTCATTCCAAAGTGGTGAAATACCGACGCAATGCCCTGAGAACTGAATAAATAAATATAGAGATGTATTCAATTCAGTTCAGTTCATCTCACAGCACAACACATAGTCAGGTGAAGAACCGAGAACCCAGCAATCCAAAGTTGCCTTTGGACTCCATCTGATCAAACAGTTGGCAACGGCGATTAGGTGCACAAACCATCACAACCAATAGAAAATGTACAAGTGTTTTGGCTTCACCAACACAGTTGTTGCTCCCCACTGGTCCACTTCCCAGATCTGACTTGGTGCAGCTTCTTCCTCTTACCCAGAAGAGAGTTTTAGACATAGCTGTGGCACAGATGGTGCTGGACTAACTAAACGGATGTACCTCTTTAAGTCACTTCCATAAGCTCTGAAAATAGGACTCCCAAATGACAATGCAGTTAAAATAACTGCATGTCATGGACCATTTAAGACATGGAAAAGTTGTGGGGATAAAGAGAGGAAAGGCAGATGGTCAGCCTGGTTCTTACCTCATAACTATTAAAACAACTGTAGTTAAGCCCCCCACGACCCGAGTGAAGATTAAGGTGTAGAGATGATGATGATGGACAACAACATGAATGGATCGTGTAACGGTTCATTAAATCATCCTGTTCTTTTATACACAGGGGATGAAGTATTTTAGATCCAACACACATCATCTCTACATAGAACAGATATCATGAAACAACCAAGTACAACTAGAACTATGGTGGAAGTGAGAAGTGGCGTTGGGGTCATAGACCAGAAGTCCCGGCTCACGCATCAAGGCTGCACTGATTCATGTGCTGGTCAATGCTGACTCATGGCTGAGTTGGAGGACCTTTTGGGGACAGGATCACTTAACAGCACATTCATACAGACGTCCACTCAGAGCGACATGTGACAGACTGTGTGATGCTTTCTAGAGAAATGTCTTTGACAACAAATGGTGAAGTTGTGGACATTCAAAGCCCAGCTTCAGCGATAACTGAAGCATCCAGCATGCCAGCAGCCGTTCACGTCTTCCTCTTGTCCTCTGTGGCTTTGCGTCATTTGGATAAAGCTGCTTTCAGAGGTTAGGCTGGGGATTAACTTAACTGGTGATTTAAGTTGAATACTAGTGCAAACCTGGTCTGATTTAGGCCCTTCCAACAGAACAGGAATGAGATTTTCAAACTTTTTCTTCAAGACCATTTGTATGTTAAGAAAAATGATCACTACTGTATATGAGTGTTGCTCCTTCAGCATATTCACACGTGAAAAGGCAACTTCACCAGCAATATGTGCAACTTATTTGTTCTACAGCTTGTTTGTTGACTCTGTCTTTCCTCCTGTGCAGCCCTCTGCTCACATTTCCATCCAGCTGAGACTCATCCTGTGCTGCCCAGAGAGCAGTCAAAAGAGCTCTGCCCTGTTCTTTTTCACAGTAGTCTGAACATTTACTGATGTCTGGGCAGGAGGTAGAGATTGCAGTGTGAGAGGGCAATGCACCATACATGCTGTAAGGTGAGGACACATGGAGGAGGTGGCTATAGGCCCCCTGTAGCCCAAGAAGCAGCATCATAAGTATGAGACGGGATGAAGCAGAGTTCACGAACAGGCCTCTCCAAAAAAAACTCCCACAATGAAATGTTTTCTCTAAAAACTTCTGACATGCATGAGAAGTTTTCACCCCAAGATGCATCACAATGTCTTCCCTGTGCCTCCACCCCCCAGCTCAGTAAGCAGTGGCTAAAGGGAACTCCATGACCTGAGGAGATGGTGGGTGGTGGACAGTGGAGGTGCAGTAATGTGCAGGAAAAGCATCCCCAGTATCCTTTGGCCGCTGCCAAAGTTAACATACACCAGGGGATTCGGTATCAAAGTTTCCAATATTTGGCTCCGTAAACACAATAGCCATTACAAAAACACATGCCGAGGAGTTCCCTGCTGGCTCTTCAAATAAAAAACGTTTAATTATGAACATTTGGGAAATCAAACTGCAAGGCCTTGGGTACTTTCACTGGACCCCCTCCCGTGCTTGAAAGCGCAGCTCAAAGTCTTTTACCAACAACCAGATTCTACTTGGTTTCAACATTGTCATCTGCTGATCCTTAGAGAAGTGTTTCCTCATGTCAACACGACTTCGTGAAGAGAAGGAGAGCCACACTGAATAAAAGCTGGGATGATATTATTTATCCTGAGCTTTGCAAATACTTTATTTTCTTGAACATCTGAAAGGTTTCTAAGTACTATTTCATGAGTGTGTTTAAGCTTATCTGTAGAGGCTGAATGCTAATGGCTAATACTCAGATTACTGACTAGCTGGTCAGAAGACAGAATGTACAGGGTCAGCATCAGTGTGTTTACTCTCCTTTACTTTTACTGATGTTTTGGATATTTTGACAGATTTGTCTGCACCGCCATCAGTTCAGAACAAAACAAACTCATTCACATGGGCTAAAACATTTCTAAGCCACAGTCTGCTGCACAGTAGATGCTGCTCCTTTCTACCGACACATGTTGTATGCACAGAACAATCACTGGTTTGGCAACGCAAAGTCACACAATTCATCTTCATAATCCACCGTGGAGATAAACAGGACTTCTGCACTGGGAGGCATCCTCATCAAATGTGCAGCTCCTACAGTCATAAACAAAAGTCGTGAGTTTCCAAAGACTCCAATGACTGAATTTTCTGCAGTGGGATTATTGAAACGCATGCACCTGTGTCACGAACAAACAGTCCTGCATTTGAGTTCTTTCACAAGTTTATTGTAGGTCTCCTAGAAGTATGACGAAATCTTCTGGGTCAGAAATAATCAATATCAATATTTGGTTAAATGTCCCTTGGAAATTTTCACCTCAATTAGACACGTTTGGTGGCCATCTCAGCTTCTGCTTGTGTCTTTGACCACTTCTCTTGACAGAATTGGTGCAGTTAAACTAAATTTGTTGGCTTTGTGACACAGACTCCACAGATCCTCAACGGGGTTAAAGTCAAGACTTTAGGGAGACGAGTCCATAACCCTAATTGCAGCCTGATTGAGCCCTTCTGTTTTTAAACCACTTTCATGTGTGTTTGGGGCTGCAGGTGTCTCGGTGGTTAGCACCGTTAGCGGCTCACAGCTAGAAGGTCGCCGGTTGGCGTCCCGGTGAGGACACCCGGGATCTTCCTGCATGGAGTCTCCATGTTCTCCCCGTGCAGCGTGGGTTCTCTCCGGGTTCTCCGGCTTCCTCCCACAGTCCAGAAACATGTTGAGGTTAATTGGTGATTGTAAATTGTCCGTAGGTGTGAATGTGAGTGTGCTTGGTTGTCTGTCTCTAAGTGTAGCCCTGTGATAGACTGGTTACCTGTCCAGGTGAACCTGCCTTCACCCTGAGTCAGCTGGGATAGGCTCCGCCCCCCATGACCCTGGTGAGGATTAAGGTGTAGAGATGATGGATGGATAAAGATGCAAAGCTGTAACTGTGAAAGCATTATTAACATATATTTGGAAACAGCAGGTTAGAAAAGAATCACAACTTCATCCAGTTGCTCCTCCAGAGCGTTCATCATGTTGTTCTTCTAACCCAGACCAGGTGGACTCGCTCATTTGGTAAACGTTCATTTCTTCTTCACACTGAGGACGTGAGCTTGAGGGAAAATGTGTCTTTTTTTTATTTATTGAGGGTTGCAACTAATATCTCCTCACTTCTTTTGCAGATATGTCGTATCTCCAGACCTACAGGAGTAGACAGAACAAATGCTAATATTAACATTTGTTATATTTCATATTTATAAATGCACATTTCTAAAACCATTCTTATGCCAGATAAACCTTAAAGAACCGTCCTGTGTTCAGACAGCTCGTCTTCAGTATGTCCTCGTCATCCCTCTCATTACATGTTATTTTCTTATAGCTAGCGTTCTTCTTGTGTCTGTGGGGTGGCCAAACAGCTTTTGTACAGCAGCCACAGGTGGTTCCTGCTGCCCTGCAGTTCCAAACTCTCCTCAGCCAAACACAACAGCGGTCCGGCCCATGAGGCCCATGTCAAATAGCTTCTTTAGTGAGTACACTGAGGTCCGATGGATCATTTTCTTCTTTTCATCTGAAACTCCTGATCTGGAGAATTTGGCTGCTGTGTCCTACATAAGCACATTCCTGTTGCTGTGGCCAAATGTCTCATTGTCATGTTAACATCACATGTCGGTATAAGAGAGGAGCATTAGCTCCACATGAAAAGCCTGGATACCACAGCAACAGAATCAGATGGGATCAGAAACAGCCAAGATGGGTTCAGATGAAACAAGAGGTCAGACAGAAACTGTTCAATAAATACATGAATAAAAATTAGTGAGTACAGAAAGAAAAATACCAAAATACCAATGTTGCACTTCTCTTGACTTACTGTTTAATATGACTGAACGATTTGGAATATTCCAGTCTTCCTTTAATGTGAGCGGACCTTCAGCGCTATCCGAGCATCCAAGTCTGGACTGGATGACAGGATGTGTCACTGACTGTAAACTGTCCTGATCCCAGCAGACGGGTGCATTCAGAGTCGACTTCATGGAATAAAAGAGAATGTATTAAACAAATAAATCAATCAATAACTCAGTAAATAAAAGTTAGTAATAAAAAACAGTCAACAATACATCTGCATCATAAATACAACGGTGCGGTTTTTCTAATTAGTTTTTACTGTTACAGTAATAAATCAGAGAAACTATCAGCTGCCTGATGTCAGTGCAGTAAAAACGGGATTCTGTCCCCATAAAACAAAGCAGCTGTCCGTACCAAATGAAATAATCTTTCTTTTGACTGTAATTTCAGATGTGACTGTATAATGTGATGATCATCGTGTGGTGTTGTTGCCTAAAGGCAGAGCTCCGTTAAACCTGGTGTCTCCACACACGGCCGCTCTGAACATCTTTATGTTCTTTAATCTTTTGAATTATTGGACATTTAGCCTTTTGTGAGATAAAACAGATGTTTCAAATATCCACATATTCGTTTGTTAGTACTTTTGGTTGTGGGTCAGTTGAGGGACGTGACGCTTCAAAACAAATGAAAAGGGAAGTGTAGATGCTCTGCAGCTATATATCACCTTTCTACCCTATAGTGCAACTCAAAGCGCTTTACAGGGTTTCTCATTCACACATTCATCCACCAACGGCCACAGAGCTGCCGTCCAAGCTGCTGCCCGCCATCAGGACCAACTTCAGGTTCAGGGTCTTGGCCAAGGACCCTTCGGCTGTGAGGGGATCAATGAGAGGACACCTGCTCTACTGCCTGAGCCACAGCCACCCAAGTGCATGTTTGTGTTTTTTGGGGGTTTTCAGGGTTTTTTTCCCCAAATGTGATATTTTTGGCCTTTAGCCTTTATTGTAGAGGTAAGTGGAGAGAGACAGGAAGGGTGAGGAGAAGAGTGGAGGTGGGACCTGCACCAGTGAGCCATGGGTTGGGTAGGTTAGGTTTGGGTTAGGTTAGGGTTGGGTTGGGTTAGGTTAGGTTAGGTTAGGTTTGGGTTAGGTTAGGGTTGGGTTGGGTTAGGTTAGGTTTGGGTTAGGTTAGGGTTGGGTTGGGGTTAGGTTGGGTTAGGGTTGGTTTGGGTTGGGTTAGTTTAGGTTAGGTTAGGTTGGGTTGGGCTGGGGTTAGGGTTAGGGTTGGGTTAGGTTAGCTTGGGTTAGGTTAGGGTTGGGCTGGGGTTAGGGTTAGGGTTGGGTTAGGTTAGCTTGGGTTAGGTTAGGGTTGGGGTTGTGGACTTCCAGCCCCTGTACACGGTCACCTGCTCAGCCTGTGGAGTTGCCGGGCGCCCACGTCGGTGGTGTTCTATGAGGCTGTTTTCTGTATCTTCAAATAAACAAAGTAATGAGATGCCGTTTTTTTGTTTTTTTTTGCCTGCTGGTCTTGATGTACCTTGTGACCTGCAGTGTTAGATGTAATCCGAGTTAGACCATTGGTAATCCAAACTTGGCCATCTTAAAAAATGTCTGATCAGTGTGATCGAATCCAGCATTGCTTTGAACAACTGGTACAAAAGCACACAAAACAGGTGACCTCATCCTGGACAGCAAAGCATGGCATCTCTCAGTGAAACTTTTGGAATACCTGGGCTCCGAAGTTCAATTTAAGACCTCCTTAAACATCTTAAAGCATTTGTTGGATGTGTTTTCTTCTTCAGGCCTTGCAGTTTCAGGTCTTTTTGTAAAGTGTTCCAGGAGCAGCAACTTTAGAAGCTTTCTGTCCCTGTTCGGTTCCAGCCTCAGGAACAGACAGCAGCAGCAGATCCTGGGACAGCAGACTGGAACCACGAGGAGCTTTTGTACAAATAAAAACCTGCAGATAACGAGGAAGCACGCCTAAAATACATTTATAAATTAAAATGTTCCCGTGTTTTTTCCTTCGTGTGGACAAACTGACCATCCAACACGAGAATACAACAAACAGTGATGAGTGAAAGACTTAAAGCACCGTGATACACTGGATCTAAAACACTCAGGCTCTGAGCTGAAGCACTCATATAAACCGTATCTCCATCGTCCAACACAGACATAAAAGTGGCAGCAGCGAGTCTCTTTTTGGCCTCTAAGGACAGGCAGGACTTGATTCTAAAGTAGTAGATGAGTTGTCATCCATATTTATGCCAATAACAGCTCGAGTTGGATTGCACTAGCCATGTGTAATTACGGTTTGTGTGTCTTAAATTCCAACAGTTGTACAATAACGACAATGCCTGCATGTGGTGCGCATCCTTCTATTGACACTGTCTGGTGGTCAACATTTTACAAGAATGATTCATTTGACCTTTCACAGGGCATCCAATCAAGTCTCAGCTTGCTTTAAGGCACCGGTTCACCTTCAGCATCAGTCAGTGCTCTCCAATAAATTCAGTGCATTGTGCCACAAATAACCGTTTGAGTAACATCGTTAGATATTTCTCACTCTGACACATATTTCTCTGTTTGTCTGTATATGTTAAAAAACAAAACATACATTAACAAAGAATCGGCAGTTAAATAGTTCCAATGGTGCAAAATGACAAACAGAGAATAACCACAGAAAATCTAGAAACTACCTTTTTCACACAAACCGAGCGACAGATTTACAAATAGATGGTGCAATCTAGTCCTCAAGGGACAGTTGTTTGGGGTGGTGGGGAAGGAGGTGGTGTCCTGGAACAGCTGTCATCACTTGTTCACATGTAATCAGATTACTGCAGGAGCAACATGGCAAATGTTCTTCCACAGGCTGTGAAGGACAAACATGTTTGTTTCATGTGACTGGACCAGGAACTGCATTTAGACAAGTTCTGTCTTCCCATAACGTCCTCAGACGGCACATCACACAAAACTCCTTGAAGGTTTTTGCTTCTTCACAAGCGTGTGACCACATCAGCTCCCGGGTCCAGAGCTGCAGTCACCAGCGGAGTCGGAGTTTATGTAAAACCTAAGAACAACACGAGCAGCGGGATGAGGCCTGGTGATAAAGGGCCTCTTTAGGGTTTGATCCTGCTCCAACAGCAACTCTGGTAACCTTAGCCAAACAACTAACCTTCATGTTCCTGCATGTTCTTTATCCCTTCCAGGTTGTGTGGATGGAACCAGCTCTTC
Source organism: Stegastes partitus (assembly GCF_000690725.1). Taxonomy (NCBI): domain Eukaryota; kingdom Metazoa; phylum Chordata; class Actinopteri; family Pomacentridae; genus Stegastes; species Stegastes partitus. The sequence continues at coordinate 349,386 of NW_007578457.1, forward strand.
ATGGAGTTGTAGACATGCAGTTGTCATGGTGATGGTATAAAGGCAGCATGGTTCTGTGTCTTTTGGAAATATTGGCTGAGTTAAGATTCCACCAAACCTATAAAGAAAGAAAGAAATACTTGAAACTTAGAAAGACCTGACAGATCATCCATGAAGACTGAACCATCAGCGTGCACAGATGTAGAGCCTGAAACCCTGTCGGACATACATCTGACAACAGAGTCTTTACTTCAGTTCTAATTCATTTGAATCCTGTTGACATGCACAGGTGGGGACTTCACATGACTTCAGTCAGATTTGAGTTGCACATTTAAACACTTGAAAATTGTCTGACGAACATTTAACAGACTTGCTTGGTTTTATGACTTCAGACTCAGTATTTTCAGACAGATGACTTCTTATTCAGCATAATTAGGTGAAGTCAGAGTAAAGCCGGTAACAGTGAGATGCAGAGGGGCTCCGAAATGATGGAATCAAGTTATGTTAAGCCACATAAATAACGGACTGGCGTTAACGACAGAGTAACAGTAGAAAGCTGGATTCTCTGTGAAGCTTCTCTGCTGATGCTAACTTTAAGCATGCTCGCTAACAGCGTGTAACAGAACTGTTCAGTTTGAGTGGACCAGGCCTTTGGTAGATGGCTGCCCAGGTATCGGTGTTATGGCGGCAGAGATGGCTTTCTTCTTGAATTACGTTGCCTTATTTAAGATGTATGCCTGAGTTGTTTCATAGCTGTTAGTAATCAGCAGAGGTTCTATTGCTGTAACATGAGCCATTATAACCTCCACATAGAAATAAAAGACAGAAAGGGAACTGAGAACACACATTTCTTTAACAACATGCATTATTTTTAAACTTGATATTTTTACATTTTAATCGCCATAAACCCTGTAAAGTACAGCACGGATGCTGTTTTAGACATACGTGTTAACAGCGTGTGGGGAAGATCGTGGCCGACCCTCCCATCCTGGACACAAACGGTTGGAGCCGTTCCCTTCTGCAGGAGGCTGCGGTCCATCAGGACAGAACAGATAGTTTTCTACAGCAGTGGACCTGTTGAACAAGGCCAGAGAACCGCCCCTCCCCCCATAGCCACTGTCTCTATACGTTACGTTAACGCACAGTTTTAAATAAATCATAATCCTCTTGCACATTTAAAGCTCTTGTTTACACTCCATACCGTGAAACCTTGTCTCTTGCCAGGTGACTAATTTGCACACCAGAAATATTTCCAGTACTTTTTGTGTTTTGTAAACCCTTCATTACACTCACTGCTGTTTGCTCTTTGACTTATAACGCTGCTTCTAACTGGCAGTCCCGTTTAATCTTTATGGTACCGTTTACTGGTGTGCTCTAAAACACCAAGTCCGGTTCCTGAGGTACCCCACCACAGGGATCAATAAAGTTCTGTCTGTCCGTCCCTCCCTAATAATTTCTGTTCACTAAATGCCAGAACCATGACAGAGAGAATTTTTTACTATTTTCTTCAACATCAGAAGTTTCCATCCACTAAGATCCTTCAGACTATTTGAGAAAGCCCAGATGATGATGTCATGACTTTGGAAGCTTCTGATTGGTTAACTGACAACATGTGAGTTACCTGGAGGCACACCTGTGGATGTATTTTAAGGCACACCTCAAACACGCTGCTGCCTTTGTGACAACATGGAAAATCTAAAGAAATCAGCCGAGATATCAGGAGGAGAACTGTGGACCTCCACCAGTCGGGTCCATCCTTGGGTACCATGTCCAGATGTCTGAAGGTTCCACGTTCATCTGTTCAGACAGTTCTATCAGTAGAACCACCATGGGAATGTCCAGCCATCATAGGCTCAGGAAGGAGACGGTTCTGTGTCCAGAGATGAAGTGTTCTGGTTGAAATGTGTGAATCAACCCCAGAACAGAAGCTGAAGACCTTGTGAAGATGCTGCTGAAGCTGGTCAGAGAGTCATTATCCACAGTGGAACCAGTCCTGTACCGACATGAAAGGCTGCTAACCCGCCAGATTAGTTACAGAGAGGCTTCAGGACACAGAGTCAGTGCTGTGGAGTGACCATCACTAAGCCCAGAGGGCTGCACATGAAGCCAGATCAGTGGGTTATCAGAGTGTTCAGTGTGGCGGCTGTCTTTTAACCTGCTAGGTCTCCATGGTAACTGATGCTGTGGAGCTAACCCGGTCCAGGTTCTGTTCAGAGTTCCAGAGCGTCTCCTTTTAACCAGACGGTTTCCTAACTGTTATTTATGAGCGATCCAGACTCTCAGCTGAGGGAATGTGTTTATCTGCTAACATGCTGAGCTGTGTGTCACTAATATCACTGAATGAAGCCGTGGAGCTACAGCATCACACACTGGACGCATCACGTTGCCATGGGAACCAGACGTGTTTAGTTGCTGATGCAGAAATCCCATAAACATGTTTTAATGTTTGGTTCTGATCTGCTGTCAGGTCCGTTTCCTCTGCTGCTGCTGCAGCTGATAGAACGGATCAGAACATGGATCATTCTGCTGGTATTGATCACAGAGAACATCCAATCAGTAACATTGATTCACTCTGATTGGGCCAAAAGTTAAAGTGATTTCCTGCATTGTGGGACAGAGTCAGACCTGAATGAGCTTCAGCACCAGATCAGGTTTAAATGTATGAAGGTGAAGTTTAACGTGCAGCTGTCAGCTGGAAACCAGCGGCTGCATCACTAAATATTCTCTATGAACACGTTGAACACTTTCTACCAGCATTCCTGTCTCCACCGTTTACAGTAGCAGCATCATGGTGATGTTCCTCATTGTTCTCCATTAAAACAAGGAGCTGACTGAAGCAGCTGCTCGTCATCGATTCATTCAGGGCAGAAGAAGAGTCACGTGACGCCTTAACGCCTCCTTTAATGAGAACAGAGTCTGAAGCAGGAAGCTGGACCTCCTTCATGATACCTGTGGACTCTGCTGGAGCTTTGGTTCATGTGGAGCCGCTACACAGAGAAAGTCTGGATCTGTTGAACTTGTTTCGTAGTTCAGCTCTCTGATCTCAGTCTCTTGGAACATATGTGGGCAGAGCTGAAAAGGTGTGTGGAGCACGGAGACCAACAAACCTGACCCAGTTCCACCACTTCTGTCAGGCGGAATGGACCAGAACTCATCAGACTGTGGTGAGGAGCTTGTGGAACGTTTGACCCAAGTCATAGAGTTTAAAGGCAACGCTACCAGATACTGAGGAGATGGATGGAAACTTCTGACTTTAAAGAAAGGAATAAAAAATCTCTCTCATTATTCTGGCGTTCAGCAGATATAAATAATGTTGGTGATCCTGACTGAGCTGAAACTGGAAGAGTTCCGTCTGATTTAATGTCAGACAAAAAGCTTGTGTGTGTTTTCATACAGCGCATATTAACTTCTGGTTTCTGCTGCACGTATCACCTCGGTCGGTGGCCCTCATGTGTGGACCTGCTGAACAACTTCTACGAAAACTTTCAGTTGGCATTATAAACAAAGTATTTACCCATTTTCAGTTGGGGTGTCGGACTCATCTGACCAGGTCCTGTCACATCAGCACCCTGGTGAAGAAGCTCCACAGCATCTCTACCTCCTCCGACGCCTGAAGGACTTTAAGCTCCCCGCCAAGGTGCTCAGGAGCTTCTACACCTGCACCATGAGAGTGTTGTGGCTGGGAGGACTTCTGGGCCCTGAGGAGGGTGGTCCACTCCATCAGAACCACCCTCCCCAACCTGCAGGACATTTACACCAAACAATGCAGGTTAAAGGCAGGAAGATCTCAGTGAGCCACCCACCCCAGCCACAGACTGTTCTCTCTGCTGCCACCAGGGCGGCGCTACCGCTGCCTGAAGGCAAACAGAGAGGATGAGGAGGAGCTTCTTCCCTCAGGCCGTCCTGCTGGACCTGGAACAGTAGACTCAATAGACAAACGGGTCACTTTGCACCTTGTATATATACATGTATATATAATATTATTTTCATTATTTATTCCATCTCCTTTTGCACTGTTTGAAAATTGTATTTATTTATTTTGCTTGTTTTTGATCCCTCTCTCTCTCTGTATATATGTATGTATATATATATGTGTATATATATATATATATATATATGTATATATAAGCATTTCACTGCGCGTTACACTGTGTATACCTGTTTGTGACCAATAAAGGCCTTGAATGTTGAATCTTGAATCTTGAATTTTTAAAAAGAACAGGATTGATGGACAGATGAAGACTCTACTGTCGAACGTAAAGTCTGCTGTAGCAGCCGGTTCTGGTATTATTGTATTTTTGCTGATGTGTTACAGCTACGATGTTTGTTGTGTATCTTTGGGTCATGTGATCAGCTGACCAGGTGTTGGGTTAATATGCCTGCATGGATCATGAGCTACTGAGACCTACATACGTATAAAATAGTCTGGTCATAATCATAAGTCTTGCCAGACTGGGTAAGCCGTGTTCACCTGGGTCATGTGCCTCCTACGTGCTAACTTGGGCTATTGTCAACAGACTGTTACTCATTTCTTGAAGTACAACATTTTTCAAACTAACATTTATGTTGGCGACGCACCGTATACGTCCTGAAGAGTCAGCTTCAGTTTCATCCCTTTGTTTTGATTAATCAAGTGTTCATTCCTCAACAGAAGCATTTTGGATATTTGAGAGAAAACAAATATATCACACCTTTGATCTGACAGTACAAGTAGTTCTATCTGCTCTGACAACTTTCATGGACAGTGAACCGGCGTCTGTGCTGTTCGGTCCAGTCTAGCTGATATGGCGCCCTGGGTGAGGCCCCACTTCAGCACAAAACCCACGGGCTGCACCTTCAGAACCAGCCAGCAGAGCTCATGTCTAATCCTGTACAATCTATATTCAATTATTCATCCTCTTGGACGTTTCACCCTTTTGTTGCTTTTAGACATGAAATCATGGTCTTTGGCTTTTTGACAAGAATTTTGAAAAAAAAAAAAACTCTTTAATATCAAAGTGAAAACAGACTTTTACAAAATAATGTCAATTAATTAAGCTCTGCTCGGGGATGGGGTGTGACCAGCTGTTTTCAAGTCCAGCCACACACTCTGGACTGGAGTGAGATGTGGGCTTGACTCGGCCTCTCCGGGTCACATGGTGTGCTTGCTGTGATGTGCAGTGTTCTTCAAACGTCTAGTCTGATGGCCTGAAAGCTACTTTTTTGTCTCACCATACAAAGAATCTTCCAGTTGGCCTTGGAGTGTCCCATCTATCTTTGGGTGTATTCCAGGTGAGATTTCATCTGAGCTTTGTTCAGCAGTGGCTTTCTCTTTGCCCCTCTCCCACACAGCGTCGACCGGTGAAGAACAGTTGTTGTATGTACAGCCTCTCCCAGCTTTTAAATCCTTCAGAGGTGTCTTGGTAGCCTCCCTCACCAGTCTTCTTCTTGCCACAGCCAGCTCTATGCAGATTTATACAAGTGCCATGCTGCCTCCATTTCTTCATGATGGATTTAACTGAACTCCATCAGATGTCCAGTGAGTTGGAAATCTTTTTGTCGCCATCTCCTGACTTACGCTTGTTAATGATCTTTTCTCTGAGTTGCAGTGTTTCTTGTCATCATGTTGCAGTTGTAGCAGGAACACTGATGAACCCGACACTGGACCTCAAGACTCAGGTGTGCGTACACTACAACCACCTGACACACATCGACTGCACTCCGCGGGCAGCTGGGCTCAGGTGGTTGTCCTCTGATCGCAAGGTTAGCGGTTCGATCCCCTCCACAGTCGACGTCAACATGCAAGGAGTGAAGACTTTTTATAGGACTGGACATAAAGACAAGCAAGACAGAGGATGAGAGATCATTTCAGACATGACACCGTGTAAAATGGCTTTTTGATCAAAATCATATTCATAAATACGACAGCTCTAATTCACAGGTTGAAAGTAAAGCAAAGGGCAGAGGAACAGCTGAGGAAGATCTGTAGGAGAACCAGACTAGAGGAGATGAGGACATGAGACTAGAGGAGATGAGGA
>NW_007578457.1:357304-360017 GCF_000690725.1 Stegastes partitus
TATTTCAAATACAAATCATTATTTCTAACCTTGTCAATGTCTTGACTCTATTTTCTATTCATTTCACAACATATGGTGGTGAATAAGTGTGACTTTTCATGGAAAACACAAAATTGTTTGGGTGACCCCAAACTTTTGAACGGTAGTGTACATCATGACGCTCATGCTGTGTTGGCAGGCTTAGGCTTAGCAGTAACTATACTACTGATGTCTAACAAACACAACAGACCATAAGTGGAAGTGTGCTGATGAAGCATAGAAGTAAACACATGTCTTGATTTCATGGAAAAGCGAGACAAACAAGAAAGATCTAATCTAAAGTGAAATGACTTAACTTTGGCATCAACACATGTTGGTTTACAGTGAAAGTCTCATAAAGCATCCAGTATTAAACACACTGGAGCCTCTAAGAACACACAGCCTTGGACCTACCTTTGCCTTCAGCCTGGCCTAAACTCCAGTGCAGATGTGCATATGACCAGCTGTGGACCCTAACAGACAGAGTTGCTGCTCGGGGTGGCCGTACTTTGGGGGGTTCTGGTTCCTTCCCACCGTTGCTCATAACGTATCCAAAGGCAGCTTTGGATTGTTGGGTTCCCTGTTTAACATTCATAAGGTCTGTACCTGACTGTGTTAAGCATGGTGACATGAATTAAACGGAATTGAACTACAGTCTAGTTTTCAAACATAAATCAGAAAGCATACAGCCTAAAGGTCAGGAACAATCCATTATTGCCTTTAACCGTAAATCTCGTGCCTGTTCATGCTAGAAGCTGCAAACATTACTTTGCTCACAATTATTCAGTTACATGACACAGAGACAACCCGTTGTTATCACCGTGGATATACAGGTATGTGTATTTTCCCCAAACATCACAAGTGTGCAAAGAGGGCCAGCTTGAACACATCTACTGTGCAGTCACAATCATACCGCCACCTACTGGTAGCAAGAGATGGCCCGTCTTGTTCCCTGATTTATTTCTCGTGAAAGCTGTGAGTTTGATGAGAGGCTTGATTTTAATTTTGTTTTGCTATGAAACAGAAAGTTGTTGTTTCAGAGCATCTCTGTGGACCCGAGCAGCCGGTACTGCTCGTACACGTCCCTCTGCTTGTTGGGACACGGCGGTACATTGTTGTTGTTGTTGGCCTCCAACTGACTCTTCTCATCTCTCAGTTTGCTCAGTCTTTCCTTGAGGCAACAGGTATTTTAAAAAATCGTTTTGAATCAAGCGCAGTGAAATATGACATAGGCTACAGCTGCCCCGTGTCCATATATATATATATATATATATATATAGGACCCTCTTAAAACTGTGACAGTGCTGTAAAAAGGTATCTCCCCCCTACAAATATCTCAATTTTTGCACATTTGTCAAACTTAGTTGTGTCAGATCATTAGTTAATTTTAATATAAGATAATAAAAACATATCCCAAGAAAACATAAAATGTAGTTTTTAAATGATGGTTTCATTTATTGAAGGAAAAATTCTGACTGGCTCCACTTTGCTCAGTGTGAAAAAGTAATTGCCCCCTTAGCTACCAATCGACCAAAAGACCAAATTCATTTTGTAGTCGAGTTCAGTTTCACCAGACACACCCTTGTTTGTTTACTGCCAGGCTTCTTGAATGTACACCCGGGATCTTCCTGCGTGGAGTCTCCATGTTCTCCCCGTGCAGCGTGGGTTCTCTCCGGGTTCTCCGGCTTCCTCCCACAGTCCAGAAACATGCTNAGGACATGAGACTAGAGGAGATGAGGACATGAGACTAGAGGAGATGAGGACATGAGACTAGAGGAGATAAGGACATGAGACTAGATGAGATAAGGACATGAGACTAGAGGAGATAAGGACATGAGACTCGAGGAGATGAGGACATGAGACTCGAGGAGATGAGGACATGAGACTAGAGGAGATGAGGACATGAGACTAGAGGAGATGAGGACATGAGACTTTGTGAGCAGACCTCGGCTGTCATCTGTAATTCCAGAACATCAACATCTTAACCATCAGCCCATACATGAAATGAATGGAGTGTAGGAGGGAGTCCTGATCAGTCTCACAGGAATATCTGTCTCTTCAATCACAAAATTTAAATGTAAATTTTATTTACTAATTAAATTTATTGAAATAAATGAGGAATCCAGCTGAATCATTGTTTTTTAAATGTTATTATAACTATACACTACCGTTCAAAAGTTTGGGGTCACATTGAAATTTCCTTATTTTTGAAGGAAAAGCACTGTACTTTTCAATGAAGATAACTTTAAACTAGTCTTAACTTTAAAGAAATACACTCTATACATTGCTAATGTGGTAAATGACTATTCTAGCTGCAAATGTTTGGTTTTTGGTGCAATACAGTACATAGGTGTATAGAGGCCCATTTCCAGCAACTATCACTCCAGTGTTCTAATGGTACAATGTGTTTGCTCATTGGCTCAGAAGGCTAATTGATGATTAGAAAACCCTTGTGCAATCATGTTCACACATCTGAAAACAGTTTAGCTCGTTACAGAAGCTACAAAACTGACCTTCCTTTGAGCAGATTGAGTTTCTGGAGCATCACATTTGTGGGGTCAATTAAATGCTCAAAATGGCCAGAAAAAGAGAACTTTCATCTGAAACTCGACAGTCTATTCTTGTTCTTAGAAATGAAGGCTATTCCATGCGAGAAATTGCTAAGAAATGGAAGATTTCCTACAACGGTGTGTAC
>NW_007578457.1:363119-374953 GCF_000690725.1 Stegastes partitus
AAGGTGTAGAGATGATGGATGTATACTTCTACATCCAGTCTGCCCCTGTTGTACCCTACTTGAAAAGAGTCCCAGCCCAAACACATGTGCATGTCTATAATGAGCTGTACTGATGATGCTGCCTCGCTACTGCCAGCAGATGCTCATGTTATTGCAAGTTACTGTGATATAGGCATAATAACTGGCACTTCCACCGGTCCAAAAACAGTCCGTACATATGAGGCAATACTTCATCAGAAAATGTTGTTCTAACATCACGGTGGTCCTTAAGATGCACATGAGCACAAAACACATTTGACAATGGAAGAAGATTTAGTCATTCTCAAGAAACAGCATGTTTCTTTAAAGATATCTTTTGGGGCTTTTCTGCCTTTAATGTATAGGACAGAGAAACATGGGGAGAAGACCGGGGAAAGGACATGCAGCAGATGAGCCGCTGGCTGGAACCGAACCGTCATAGCCCCTGTACATGGGTCGCGTGCCCAGCCTGTTGAGCTATCCGGGCGCCCAGAAACAGTGTGTTTGTGTGGTGTTGATGACCATTTACGCAGCTGGAACATGACTTCTATGCTATTCTGTCAGAGCAGGTGTTATGCCATCAGCGATTTATTGGTTTAATAATGAATGGAGCAGAAAGTCAGGTGTTGGGTGTTGGTGACAGGAAGAAAGAATTTTTTGTTATGAGGAACTCTTCACAACGTTCAGCTGCCAATTTTCAAACAATGCTCATTTGTCAAAGATATGCTGCTGGAAAACACCTTTCATTCTTTTGGCACATTTTGGGTTTGCTTGTTGCCAGAGGTGGACAATGTGGCTTTTGTTTGACTGTCACTGTTTCTTCATCTGGTAGATGGAGACAGCAGATAAGACACAGCCAGAGGACAGACAAAGGTGTACAATGCACATATGTTACTGACAGTTCTACCTGAGCACTAATTTCAGCAGAGGCAGCTGTCAATGACTCAACTTTAATAAAATCACTTGTAGAGTCAGTATACAGAGCTTCAGTAAGGCAACCATGAGGGTGGTAATTCTTTATCATAATATTATAAATACCTCTGAACAGTGATTATGCCATCCTATAGTGACTGTAGCATATTACACAACACTACGTTTTCTTTACCGCCGGATATGAATGATGTCCTGGACAAGAAGTGAGGAAACAGTAATAAGGAGTTGTGCTGCAGTCCAGCTGAACAAATCCCAAGTTGAAACACAGAAGACGGAACGTTCACTTCCTTTACTGTCTGTACAAGAACAAGATGAACACTTCTATCAAATACAGAAGAACAACTTGTTTTAAAGCCCTGATGCTTTTCATCCCGTGACTTTTAGAGGTGTATGGGAACTCCTGTTTATTTGCTTCCATGAAAGCTTTGCAAATACTGTTTTATTTACAGCCACAAACAGGAACAACCAGTTTCATTCACATATAAATCACAGTTTCTCATCATCAGTTTATAGTCGTATGAGAGAATTCTGTTCATCCTGAGGGAAATACAACAGTGTAGTACAAATAATTCAAATTGCACAAATAACAAAAGTGTGGATGAAAAAAAAAAGAATAAATTTTATGAAGAATAAACAACCATTCACCCACAGACCGGCCGGTGAAGGATGCTATGGTGCCATCCTTCTGGGTCATTTTACAACATTGTGCAGATTTTTTGAAGATATCTGTTTTTTACGAAGTGGCTTGTTTTTCAAAGAGGGGAAGGAAACGGTGCAGCAGGTTGTTTGTCCCCAGACGCTAAACAGGTCTTCTGGGGAAACAGAAACACTGTCAGCGGTGCAGCCAGGTGCTGACTGGATAGAGCCACGTATTCTAGCCAGTCAGCTTAGTCCAATCTGACATTAAAAATATGATTATTTGATTAGCTCAAGTGGCAGTCAGCTGTCGTGTAGTGACAACCACTATTGTCAGGGCTCAAGCCCTCGGGTTAGGGTTTAGCCAGCTGAGGGACATGAAACACTTTTGATGCACACACACATCAATACGCATTAATACATTTAGATGTGCACAATGAAGGGGGTCATTGGATAACATAAACCATATGAGGATGAGACACTTTTGCCTCGTCAAGCCTCGTCTGATCACTTTTCTGTTTTTCCTCACTTATCACACGAAAACAAAGCATCACGGTCACCAAATGTTGCTTTTCTGTTTACGGATGTCTTTCTATAGATTTCAATGCAGATGTCACTTCAGTCATTGTTCCTGTTGAAGCACCAGCTGGCTGAGTGGTCCTGCCATCCGGGCCCCAACAATGAACTGTCTTTCAAAGTCACTACATTTTTTTTTACCTAACACATCAAAATCAGCTGAACTGGTTCAGCTTTTTTATATGTGGCCCAAAGCATGACTGGATGCTCTGCTTGTGTGGAAGCACCTGCATTTGTCATTTCTCCCCACTCGTAGTTTTGCTTTAATTGGTTATCTTTGTGTATGTTCATGCATACTGTGTGTGTTGGCAGAATAAACATCCAGACTGGTTCCCTCCTCAACAGAAGCTCTGCGTGTTTTACTCAGTGGAAGCAGTCAGCGTGTTCAGTCATGCGTATATCTGTCAGGATGAGAAGGTGGATGAAAAACAGGTTTTTAACACTTTGTCACTCTGAGGGAACTCATACACATGTTTGTTATTTTAAGACTCATCATCGGCAGACAACTTCTGAAATTCCTGCTCCAGACTCATTCACTGCGTCGGTGTGCGTCCTGCTGGAAGCTGCACATGCAGACAGCACATTCTCTCACACTCTCTCAGTTCTGACTCTGGTTTCTCCCCCTATGGCATGGGCCCTATAAGCCAGCTGCAATCAAACAGTAGGAGGAAACCAAGAAGACAGTATCGTCGTGACATCTTGTGAGTGTATAGCTAAGATCTGAAGTTGTGTTCAATGTGCATAAAATCTGTCAGTGGTTTTAACCAAAGAATAGGATCGTTTAGAGTCTACAAAGATACGTACATAGGGCTGCACGGTTCAGACTAAGCTCATCAATCATGATCAACTACAATAAGCCGTGGTTGAACCATTCTGTCCATACTGGACAATTCAGTCCAAGTGCAGGACTTGTGTGGTCAAGCTGAGAGTGAACATCTGGAACCGGAGGTGGTGGACCTTCAACCCGAACCCCTGATCCACGTTCCTGCAGTTAGTGTTTGCTGTTTACTTACAACAGCCTTCATCTTTCAGTAGCCTAAATACTAATGCAATCACTTGTTTTACATTGTTAGATTTTTAATTATTGACATGACATAAATCATTTTTTTCTTTGACATGAATGAGTCTTTTTTTTTTTCTTCAGTAAATTCTTGTTGAAAAAGCAAAATTATATCGACCACGATTCAATGTTGAAAAGCAATGAAAGAGGGAACTCCGAGGACAGTGAATACTTGGTATAGTTGTTTACATGTGAATTATGTGAATTATGTCTTGTCTTTAAGGATCAAAAACCCTAACAAGGTTGAGATGGTCGATGGCGAACAAAGAGTTGCAGAGGCAACTGTTGCCTTAACCAGGCCATCTATCTATCTATCTATCTATCTATCTATCCATCTATCCATCTATCCATCTATCTATCTATCTATCTATCTATCCATCTATCCATCTATCTATCTATCTATCTATCTATCCATCTATCTATCCATCTATCCATCTATCCATCTATCATCTATCTATCTATCTACTAAAGCGAGTGCTTTCTGCTCTGCTCTCAACTGTCCTGACATTCCAAGAAAACGAGAGCTGCTTTGATGACCTGTAACCTTTAAACATATCTACACATGGAACAGGCTGCTATCTGCTCATCATGATGCCAAATCACCACAGTGAACTTTGCTGTCGTTGTTTGGATGTTTTAGACCTGGCTGACACACACCCATCCCCACCCCAAGCTACTTTTCATATCTGCAGTTATTTCATATGCGCCTGTATAAACAACAGCGCATAAGCTGTGTGGAGGGTTTGCCTGCAGCGGTTCAGCCTCCCTGACAGACAGACGGCACTCACCTCCTTTGTTTCGTTTCAAGAACAGAAGTTGTATTGTGGTTAAGTTGTTTCACTGCAATGGAATGTACTGTTGAGAGAAGCCAATTGAAAACACACACTGAACTGTTTTCACTGCAGATAACATCAGCGGTGTCATAATGATGGCTGCTAATATTTCTGGATGCTTAGCAATGAAGATTTATGATTTATTTATTGTATTGAAAATGTTCTCACTGTTGTACAGGATGGACAGTAGTAGTCAGTGATTCATGTGCATTAGAAGCTCTGCAGCGAGCCACAGCGCCTCCTGCTCAAGACGATGTTCCTCTTGTTAAAGTTGTCGCTGGTTTTGCTGGTTTCCAGCTACAGTCACAACTTTTATCCCCAACGTCCACCAAAGCGTTCTGGGCTCCTTCATTTGCTAAAGAACAACAGATATCTGAGCTTGTCTCTGGTCCCAACTGTGAAAATAAATCCTGATGCTGTCACATCCTCCAGAGCTCCCAATTTGATGGTTTGTAACACCAACAGTATACGGAACCAGAATCTCATCCAAATACCTCACCCAGTGCCTCTTTCCAGTTTCTTCCTGTGAATAGTTTGTGTTCTCTAATGTTTTAGACTCCCTCTAACTGATGTAGTATTTTCTGGTCCATAGTGAAAACCATCAGGACAGTCTGGTGCTCTGTGGTGCACACAGCTGACAGACCGGACCGGACTGCTTCTGGCTCTGACGTATCAGTGAGTGTCGGACTTACGGCAGCTGTTTGTGTGCAGTGATGACTTTTCTGGCAGTGTTGTATTGACATTACAGTATTCCTGGAGGCACTAGTAGTGAGACAATAGATTTAAGCACAAATCCAGCTGAAGGGTTCGGGTTCGGGTGGACTTGGGTTAGGGTTAGGGTTAGGGTTCGGGTGGACTTGGGTTAGGGTTAGGGTTAGGGTGGACTTGCTGGTGTGCTTTGGGTCATTATCATGCTGCAGCATTCATTTGTGCTTGAGCTGTAGGTCCTGAACTGATGGTGGATATTCTCCAGGAGGACTTTCTGACAGAGAGCAGAATTCATGTCTCCATCAATGGTGACAAGTCGTCCAGGTCCTGTGGAAGCAGAGCAGCCCCGGACCACCATCCTACCACCATGTTTCACTGCTGGTTTGATATGCTAATGCTAGACAAGCCTTTACGTTCATGAGTGCTCTGCACCATTCAGCTCTGCCATGATGCTATTTTTTCCCAGAGTCTTCCTCATTGCAGAATCATGCACACTGACCTTACCTGAGGCAAGGCGGCTCGAGTTCTTTTGCTGTTCCTCTGTGTTCTTTTGTGACCTCCTGGATGAGATGTCGATGCGCTCCTTGAAAAATGTTGGAAGGTTCACCCCAGCTCCATGTTTGTCCATGATGATGATGATGATGACCCTCACTGTGGTTCTCTGGAGGCCCAGAGCCTCAGCAATGGCTTCTAACCCTCCACACTGACAGATGTCAGTGACTTCAACGGGCCTGGCAGTGAACATATGTGTGTTTCTCTGCTGGAACTGAACTCAGTCACCAAATGAATTTGGTCGCTTGGTATCTCATAAGGTGGGGCATTCCTCCATGGAGACTTAAAAGGCTGATCACAAGCTCTCACAAACGTTTAACTCCAGCTTTTGCTGCCAAGGGCGGCCCAACCAGTTATCAGGTATGGGGGGGGCAATTACTTTTTCACAGGGGGGGATGTAGGTTTTCAATAAAGCTTCCATAAAATATCATTCAAAAACTGTATTGATGATCTGGAAAATGTACGTGTGAGAAATATGCAAACATAGAAGACATCAGGAAGGATTTCTAAGTAATGAATGAAGCTGCTCCACCCATACATGTGCACAGCTGTGTCTGTCTGAAGGCTCCTATCTGATGCTGCAGCTCCTTCATAAACAAGGAAATAGTCGGTAAAAAGCTGTGGTTCTGTGTTCGGCTCAGCTCAGCTGTCTGATGTGAAGACCAGCAGGTCGACACAGCGCCACTTGTTGGAGCATCCTGACCCGGACCGACTTGTCTCCATAACTCTCTAAAGGACTATTTATGATTCTAAGAAGGGTCACCAGCGCTGGTACTGTAATCGCAGTCGGACTCCTTGATGTAAATGTTTTATTCTTTTTTAATTGAATCTGTTTTAACTTTTGCTTTCATCTGCTTTGGGTCTCTTACCCTGAAAAATAAGAACAGGTTGGAGGAAATTGTGAAAGTAAGTAGAAAAGTGTCAGGGACTGACCTGAGAAATCTTTCAGTGCGTTACAGAGACAGAGCCTTCAGAAAGGTCCGGTCGGTCCGGCACCGCTGATCCCCTGTGCTGAGCTTAAGCCGTCGGTGCAGAACCAACAGAGTTAAACACTCATTTGTCCCCGATCACAGTCATTTAGTCTTTGATTGATGATGATGTTATTATTATTTAATCTACTTTATTTTATTGTGTCCTCATATTTTCATGTGTACCGCTGATTGCACGACAAATTGCCCCTGATGTTGACCTTGTGGGTGAAGTAGCCTGGGGCTGCTCTCTTAGGGCAGCACTGACAAACAGACCCTGATAATGAGGCGTTAATTGGTTAATTAACGCCTCATTGGCTGACTGTCGATACAGCAGCTCGTGTGATTTGTGCAGTTCGCTCTGGACTTATGAGGTGTAAGGTCAAAATAAGAGCGCTGCAGATTGTACTTGTCCTCAGACATGAGAGCTTTGAAAACCACGTTTTCACTGTTTCTAATTTAAAGGATTTGTTCACTTCAAGCTCTGAGGACTGAGAGGGAGTTTTGTTTGGAGTTCCTCTGGTACTACAACTCACTCAAAGCTTTTCTTTTAGTTTGAAACAGTGGCATGGTCTTCATTGCTCCATAATAATTCATCAGTTTACAAGTGGACACCTGAACAACATCGCAGGAGAGCACAGGGTGTCGTGTCCGTCAAGTTTCTGTTCATGTGTACACATTTCATGTCATCTTTCCTGTTTTATTTTGAAAACACTAACCTGCTGTCTCTGTGTTAGCTTACTTCCTGCCCCTAATCCTGCTCCCGTCTCATCACACCTGCTCCCTGATTGTTCTCCTCACCTGCTTCCCATCTCCCCTCATTACCTCGTCTATATTACTCTGTGTGCCTCACAGTCTCGTCGCCACTTCGTTCTTCGTGGTTCTTGTCGCAGCGTCTCTTCAAGTCTGCTGTGTACGACCTCGTTTCTGTTTTCCTACCTTGCCTTTTAGCCTCTTGTTTTTTGGACTGATCTCTGTGTGCCGAGCCCTGCCTGTCATTAAACCCGTCTGAATCGAGCATTTGTGACCCCGTTCTGTGCATAGACATCACGACACAGTCAGAAAACACACAAGGATCAAAACAATGCTTAATGATTCTGACACGATCATTTCCAAACTGAAATAAAATCCTCTGCAGGGTCAGGATGAGAAGTAAGCAGAGAACAGCTGACACACATAAGCAGGCTGTGTGTCAGCAGCAGGGGGGTGAGGCATTCAGGCTCAGTGTGTACACAGTCCCACATTTCAAACAGTGGCTCACCGAAAGAATTTCTTGTCAAAACACAAGGGTTTTGGAAAAAGGAAACTGCCGGATGTTCCACAAGTGTCGTCCCTTGCTAGAAGCTGTGCATGTCAGATCTAAAACAGGCCTGTCTCTACGGCAGCTCCGTTTACATGATCAGAGGAATTATGTTCTATATACTCTGCTTCAAGAATCACAGTTTCTGCAAGCTGTTGATATCCGGCGACTGAATCATCATGCTGTCACACGCACCTGAACTGACCTGTCCAGAGACAAAAAGAGTCTAGAAACAGAGCATGAGGGCTTCCTCTTAGCCTACAGTGTGTGCATAAAGATGTTTTGCAAAGGGCTTGAAAGGGACGTTGTTTGAAATGAAATGACACAGCTGTGCAATGACCAGTGCAAAGATGTCGGTCTTTGAGCCACAGACCATGTGGGCACGCCTGCTATGAAAGGGCTGACTGAAGTTTTAGTGGAGGGTGTGCCCATTAATAAACTCACTTAGAGCCAGTCGCATTACTCTAAGCCTTACCCCCATCACTCTGAAAAGACTGTGCTCATCACGTCAATGCACTTTGTTACTGGACCTACATTTAACCAGGGAAAGTCTGACTGAGATTCAGAATCTATCACAAGAGTTTTTTTTTTAAAAAGAGAAAAAAATGGTTTACAATTTAACAGATCACGGACATGCAGCCATAAAACAAAGAAGGGCCAGGCCGGCTGTTTTCTACTGCTACCTCTTTCTGTCTTTCTGTCTTTCTTTCAGGGTTTCTTTGCTAGTTAGGATTTGCTGTTAGCAGGCTGGGCTAGTCGTGGGTGCAAGACTCTGATTCTGTGCTTTACCTTGTACACGGCCAGGTCCACACGGCTTCCTGTTTGTGGTTCTGTTTGACATGATAAAGTTTTTGTTTGTTTGTTTGTTTGTCATGGGTATGTAGATACAGCGTGTGCATTTTTGTGGCATTTTGCTGGTTGTTTCCCTCCTCATTCTGTCTCCCATGGGACCGTCTGACCTCCAAACCCTGCAGAGATAACTTCTTTTTTCTTTTTTTATTAGAATTGCTTGTGGAGCTCATTTATCTGCTGTTTCAGGTATTTTACATTAGGATACGATTTGTATACAACATTTTGCAATGAAATATTACACATGACAGAAAGACACTGCGGCAGAGTTCTGTTCAGACACTCATGAATGAAAACGACATGTTCCTCTCACCGGGACGTGTTAGGGTTAGGGTTAGTGTTTGCTGAAATAGAAACAGTGACTGGGTCTGGACGGCAGAAACATGTTCTTGGACTGTCGAGATGAATCTGGAGGCACATGCCTGCAATGACAGCTTGAATCCATTCACCAGCAGACTGAGCTGCTGACATGAGCGTGGATCAGGACAAACTGGCGCTGAGTGAGGACGTACAAATGCTACGAGTGGCTAATGAGGTCCTGACCGGTCTGTCATAAAGTCCATGATCCAGCTGCAGATGTTGTGGGAGAGACCAGGTCCCCCAGCTTGTTCACCAATCTGCTCAGGATGATGGTATTGAAAGCTGAACTGAAGTCCAGGAAGAGCAGCCTCACGTAGCTCCCTCGCTGTTCCACGTGTGTCAGCGTGGTGTGCAGAGCAGCGGCGGTCCTCCATAGACTGGTTGGCTCTATAGGCAAACTGGTGGGGGTCGAGTGTGGGTGGTGGGAATGAAGCGATGTGACTCGTAACCAGTTTCTCAAAGCGCTTCATAATGATGGGGGTTAGTGCCACTGGCCGGCAGTCGTTGAGACGGCTGATATTGTTCTTATTTGGCAGAGGGATGATGGTGGAGGACTTTAAGCAGGGTGGGATGGAGCACTGGGTGAGGGACCGATTAAAGATGCTGGTGAAAATGGCCCTGTATCCATGCTTGATGTTGGAGTAGGCTTTATCCAGCGTCTGAGCTTCCCTGGTGGCACATTTGATGTGCTGATGAACTCTGGGGAGCACTACATTCAAACCAGCATGGTGAAAATCCCCCGCGGTCACAAGCCCTGCTTCTGGGGGGTTGTTCTGTTGCCACCTGAGAGCATTGTCCAAGTGGCTAAGAGCCATGCTAGCGTTAGCATTAGGTAGAATGTACACGGCAGTCACCATGACAACGGTAAACTCACGTGGAAGGTACAAGGGCCTGCATCCAACTGTGATCCACTCCAGGTCTGCTGAGCAGTGCCTGTCAGTGGCGTTTGTGCACCAGTTGTTGTTCACGTAGATGCAGAGCCCTCGTCCCTGCTCCTACTGGAGTCATGGCTCCTGTCGGGGCTGTACGCTGAGCGGCCTGCTAGCTCGATAGCCGTGTCCATAATGGATGAGTAGAGCCAGGTCTCCGTGATCAGCAGAATGCAGAACTAATCTGTTTGCTGCTCGCTGAAGCTTCAGCTCATCCATCTTGTTTGCGAGGGATCTGGCATCTGAGAGGAAACCGCTGGGTAGCGGCGGGTTGTGTGGCCCTCTCCATGGCTGTGCCAGGACGCCCGCCTCGCTTTGGTTTCCTCTCATTATGCTGCCTCCGTCGCCTGCCCGCGGGGGTGAGTATCCACGTCGAGCCCGGTGGCTGGGCTACGTCCGGCGGTATATTAGGCGTATGTATAAAGTCCTCGATTACACACTGTTGCCTCCGTTATCCAATGATGAAGAGATCCAGTCGACTGTAGGTAATAAACACACGACAGGTCGGGCAGAGAAAAATCAGACACAGTAAGAAAACCAATAAAAGACACTGTTGACGAGAGGAGGTCCGAATCGCTGCATCTGTGCGCGCCGCCATCTTGGAGTCTAAGTCAGGGTCCCGAACAGCAACCTTGGTTAAACGCTTTTAGAGATCACGGCTGACTTACAGCATCAACTTTCCTCACATCTGGGCTAATGCCACAATCTTTTGCTTACTTCTTTTTTTTTTTTTTTCAATAAGAACGTCACACTTCTGAGAGTAAAAAAATGAATGAAAGGCAAAACATAAAGTAAGCAACAGACAAGAACGGTTGTAAAAGATATTAGGGTTTGGCTGTTATCAGCACACTGCAGCCGGATGTCCTCGTCTCACTGGGAGAGTTCAAAGCTCTGATTAGAAGATGTGTAACTGAACAACGAAGCGACATTTAGTTCTGTATGTCTTGGTCCTGGTTCTGGTGTGCTTCGCTTTTGTTCTTTGTCAGTCACTGTCATGCTTGATTTTTTAATCTTGCATCTTTACAACGGTGTGCCCTTCTGGCCAGGTATCCTTCAAAAATTACAGTTTAATCTCAATGGATGTTCTAGTTTAGAGAAAAAGGAAAATAAATGAAGCAGTGGTCTGGCGCCATCGTCTCTCTACTGCAATGCTGTCACACCGCTCACTCCAAATGTTTGTATTAATGCTTTTACCACTACTGACAAAAACAAGGTAAAACCAGTGAATTCCTCTCCTGACAGTATGAGTCGGTCACATAAGTGCTGTTTTCAGGGCTTTGTCAGTGTCTGTGTAGAGACATGCTGTATGTGGAACACAGTCGTCTGAGCAGAGATGTTCGTCGCTGAAGCCTCTCCATGTGGCCCTGAGGAACAAACACAGAGAAAACACAGCTGTGGATGTGCAGCCCTCTGACAGGCCCAATCCCCACTATGGACTCCAGAGCATCCGTCTGCCTGAGGGGTCCAAACCGTACGCTACATCCCTACCTCATGCCGTTCACTTTATTTACTCTCAGGCCACATGTTTCCCACTAAGACAGCGGCTCTGGCAGAAGCAGTTGGCTTCTCTGGACATCTGCAGATGTTACAAAGGTTTATTTGTATTTAGAGAGCCCTTGTTTTCTTTCGTTGCATCAGTAAGCTATTCCTTCCCCGGTAGGGTCACATGCCTTTGTGTCAGACTGTTCCTAGCAGTTGGACAGCTGAACCTGCTAGAGCTGGGGAAGCTCATGTGCTTGGTGTTTGTGACCTCTGAGTCATACAGAACATCTGTCCTCTCCTTTTAATGTGTAAAATCTAATTTCTTGTAATTAAATTAAAATATTGCAGTTTTTGGTCTTGCCCAGTGCCTGCTGGAATAGACTCATTTGACCCTAGATGGATGGATGGACAGATGGATGGATGGACGGATGGACAGATACTAAGAGACACACATAAACAGCATTATCTTAAAAATGTGTATTCGGCTAAAAGAAAGAAAGACGAGGAAGAAAAAAATAGAATAAAAGGTGAATTAAGAATATTAAGAATAAGATAAACACAGTGCAAACTAAACTCCATCCATCCATCATCTCTACACCTTCATCCTCACCAGGGCCATGGGGGGCGGAG
>NW_007578457.1:383903-393310 GCF_000690725.1 Stegastes partitus
GTTAAGTTTGCTGATGACTCAGTTATTGTGTCCTTGCTGAGTGGTGACGCCCGGATCATGGACCAGTGGTGAAGGAATTCACAGACTGGTGCAAAGCTTCCTTCTTGCACATTAATGCTGAGAAAACTAAAGAAATGTTTATTGACTTTCGAAGGAATCCCCCGAACATTCCTCCTTCCAGGATTGATAATCAAGCAGTGGAGCAGGTCAGCAACTACAAGCACCTTGGTGTTCACCTGGATGACAAACTGTGCTTTACTATTCATGGAGATGCTGTGCAAGAAGGCTCACCAGCGTATTTATGTTTTTAGGAAGCTGCAGAGTTTTAATGTGAACAGTTCTTTTATGCGAATGTTTTATTCTTGTTTTATTGAGTCTCTTTTAACCTTTCCTTTTATTTGCTGGTTCGGCTCCCTCACTCTTAAAAACAAAAACAGACTACAAGGTATTGTGAAAGTGTGCGGAGAACTAGCAGAACCTAAACAACCTGACAGCCCTACATCGAACCAGGTTATTAGCCAAGGCCCGTTTAATCACCACAGACCAGAGCCATCCCGTGGCCCACTGGTTCCAATGACTTCTGCTGGAGTGCAGGTATGTTCTGCCAAAGTGCAGGACCAATACATATAAATGTTCTTTTGTCCCTGCTGCTCTTTCCCTGTTAAACAAGTGACCAGTCTTGTCTTTTCTCTGTTGTTTGTTGTTGTTGTTGCCTGTGTGATTGTGGCAGTGACTGTCTCATTGCTGGCTGCACAAACACTTCCCCACAGAGATATTAAAGATTTTTGAACCTTGAACCTCTATGATGTTGTACGGACGAGGGCTGGAGAATCCACTAGACCCTGTCACTCAGCCCACACCCAGTGGCCTGGATGATCCTGGAATCCTCTATCCAGAATGCTTGAAGGCCTCTCTTAGTGAAGCACATGATCATGCCTGAGCGGTGCTTTCTGAGAGTCACGATCGCCAGAAACGTTGCTACGACCTGAGACGTCTTCAGGTCTCCTTTTGAATTGGAGATCTTGTCAAAATAAAGACTCATCCAAGGTCCAGTGCACTAATTAACTTCACAGCCAAGCTGGCCCCGCTGTATGCTGGCCGGTACCGCATCTCCCAGAGACGGTCTGATGTGAACTATAGTCTCACCGAAGCTGACACTGGAGAAGCAGCTGGACGGGTAGCGTTTAGTTTATACTGTGCACAAGTTTATTTTTTCTCATCTAAGAACTTGATATAGTTAAAGCTATTTTTCATTGTTTCATAAAAAGGGATTCCATACTGTGTTTATATTCTGTTGATTTTTGATGCGTCATTAAGGACTTTCATTCACCTGGTAATAGCATGTATGCTAGTTACCTAACTAGTCCACTGTACAATACCCTGTTTGGCTCTGACAGCGTAGCTGCTTAGTCATGTGGAGAGGATGTTGAGTATAGCCTGTATCTCAGTGTGTACGTCTGGGGACAGCCTTTGTCTCACCGGGGGGAGATCTAACAGTTGAGTATTATGAAATGTACCTTTAACATGGTGTACGCTGTGTGGCCTGACGTCATCAGAACACACCTATGTCTGTGAGTGATGCGCTGGCCTAGCATATTCACTTCACCCCTGTTTCCTTTGCTCAAAGAGAATGACAGTGACGGTAAAACGGAGGTAACTGTTTCGTTCATGTATGAAGAGAAAGTAGCTGCACAACCGGGCTCCAGACGGTTGGACTGTTTAATAAACGACGAGCAGTTTGTGAAACGCCAGCGTTGTGTGGACCTGAGTTCTGTCTGCCGTTTTTCTCCACAGCCTCGATCAAGCTACACGGACTCAAACCATCACAACCTCAAAAGCATTTCCGTCCATGCCTCCCCTTTTAGCTGCAGAAACTCTCATGCATGTATTCATCACATCCAGACTTGACTGCAGCAACAGTCGGGACGGGACGTTGTCCAAAATACTCAAGAAACTTCACTACATGCATAACTCTGCTGCCCGCCTGCTCGCCCACTCCCACACCGTGATCACATTACCCCATCCTTCAGAACCTCCACCGGCTGCCTTTCTCCCAGCCAATCCCCTGCACCCTCCACGCTGCTGATGCTAGCCTCCTGCTTTTTTTTTCACACATTATTTTTTCTGTAATTATTCAAAGAAAATGAATGCGTTAAAGTCTCAGCCCAACATACGTATGCAAAGAAAAGAAATCAGACAAATAGGAGATGGTCAGGTGTGGAGCACTCTGGCACCAGAGTTGAGAAGTGCCCAGGGTTAGGGTTAGGTGTTCCTCATCTCCTGCCACTGGGAGGCAAGTCAGGCCATAGCCACCCAGTGCAGAGCAACAAGGGGATGGAAGAGGAGTGAGAGGAAACAAGCCAAATCTAACCAAAAACACAGAACATAATAGAACTGCTGCCCACGTGTTCACTCAGTCTATCAGTCCACTGAACAAAGCTTGGACCTTCAATATTTTTCTGAGTTCTGAAAAACATCTTTATCCCATCATCACATTAGCATACTTTATGAAGCTTTTGTTTGAGAACTTTGATGCAAGCGTCTTCTCATGGAGCAAAAAAGAAGTAAACACGTTTGGTCATATTTCATTAAGATTCTTTATTATTTTCATATTTGCTTGAAAGTAACTGATACGTTGCCTAAGTGACATTTTTAAAGCCATACAACTGTTTCTGTTGTTTTTACAGTCATTGTAACTGATGTGACTGAATGAGGGAACTGAATCCAGCATGGGTTAGGGTTTGGGTTTGGGTTTGGGTTTGGCCTTCACACAGAGTCCGTGTGTGTCAGGAGCCATCTTGGCTCTGAACCGTCCGGCTCTTCAGTCTTGGATGAAGGGAGACATGGAAGCTGCAAGCTGGTTGACGTTTCTGTGAGGGTTAGGCTTAGGGGGGTAGATTGTATGACAGAGTTTACAATGGAGTGAAATGGAAAATGTAGGAGACAATTTATTTCAACTGAGCTTTGAGGGGCTTCAAACAAACCCAGGCGGAGCAGCACGAAGGCAGCCAGCATTGCGATATTTCACAGTTCCAGCCAACCACAGAGCTGTGAACCATGATGCAATCTTTTCACTAAGTGACTGAGGAGACCTCCATGAAATAACAGTCTGCACTCTTCTGAACCTCCATACTGAAATCTGTTTCCCTCCCTCACCGTTTGTCTCCTCGGTCTGTGAACCTGATTAGCATCAGAATCAACAGTGAGCGTCAGAGTGTTAATGTGGAAAACGGCTACCATGCTTTTCAGATGGTTGCACTTCTCTCACATAGGATCCTAAAGCCTGCCAGAGCAGAGGGGGTGCTCCAGTGGACCATGGCTCCATTGGCTCCATGCAGTCATTCCACACAGTACAGAAACATGCAGGCTGTTAAGTTGTTTACATGCCCCAAAATGACTCTGGAGTGGGTAATAACTGCACATGGGTGACGAGCAAGAGGGAGATTGGGGTGAATGCTGCAGCCCTGAAACAGCCCAGGCTGACAGTACATACTCACATGATGGATTAGTGCAGCAGGAAAATTACATCTGTCTAATTGTGCTTTCAAAGTGCATTACAAGGTCTCATTCTTGCTTCAGTCTCAGCTAAACACGAAGCTGATATTTGATGAAGGAAAGCAAAGACGTGTAGCAGAAGACTTACATTTAATTTTGAGAGTTGATTTCCTTCTCAGTTAAAGATTGGTGACATTAGACATACAAAACCCCACTGACTCCATGGACCAGCAGAACGTAGGTGTGATTGTAGATATTGTGGCTACAACAGCATAGTAGTCCAGAACAGGAGAAGTGATGAAAAGCTGGGAGGGACACAATACAGACAATCAGACAGGCAGAAAACAAATGTCAATCCTTAAACAAAGCTTCAGTCATGCTTTTTGAAAGAAGAAAAAGAGACGAGCAGCAGAACAACAAACCAAACTGTCCATGTCCTGCAGTATAAAGATCCACCTCCTGCTAGAACTAACCCTAACCCTAACTAACCCTAACTAACCCCAACCCCCGATAGAATTAACCCTAACCCTAACTAACCCTAACCCTTGCCTCAAACAACCTACGTTGTGGAACGTGCCATCCAGACGCATCAAAGAATTGTCTTAATGACCCAACTTTGAGGTTTGGCCAAATTCCTGATTTCATACAATTAATTGTACATGTGCACGCTATTAGAAATGATCAAATTAATGCAGTCTNACCTTCTAGCTGTGAGGCCACGATGCTAACCACCGAGACACCTGCTAGCAAGCTAAACTCAAATATGAAAAAGAAAGTTGAATATGCAAAGTCCCTCAGAAGACAAATCTCCTCTCTTTGCCCAGAGACGACTTATTGTACAGATGACAGCAGTGGGCAGGGAGGACTTTCTGTACTCCTCCACAGCAGAGCTGAAGTAGCAGCTTTTTTTTGGTTAGACTATTTTTTGTCATTTTTGTGTTTGATTGCTGCAGCTGAGTGAAGAAAGAGAGCTGAGGACCAGCATCCAGGACAGTCCTGCTGGACATAAAGCTGCTCACTCCGGGCTTCCTGCTGACAGCATCTGTGCATGTGTTTTTAAAAGTTCACACCGGACCATTTCATAAATGTCAGATTTTTTTCTGTGCATACATATGTTATATGTAAAATCTGGGGCCATAGGTAACATTAGTTTTTGAGTTAAAATTCTTAGAGTGGTGGGGTCAAGTTGATTTCTTAAAGCCTATCTGTGGAGCAATGTTTGAGGTGTTTGAATAGAACAGTACAAGCCAATGATATGGTGGTGCAGCAGGACAGTTCTGGGTTTGTAAGCCAGCCGTGGCACATGGTCAACTAGGTGGGTGATGGCCCGCTGCTCACTCGCTCTCTCTCCCACTGAGGCCAAGGCCACGCCCCTTTCAGTCACTTCATTTCCAGGTTCGTTGCCGGCTGCAAACATTTTGCGAATCAGGCTTGATTGCTCTGCGACTACATATGGAGTGGAAGCTACAGCAGCTAGAGCACTGCTGACACGCTCCCTCCTCGCCGCCTGCTGTGGTGGCTGAGCTGGAGAGCCAAGGCAGCTATTTGGCTGAGATCATCGCACTGCTGCTTTGCTTTGGGTTGATTTGCTTTGCCTCACCGCAGTGTTAGCCTTGTCACTGCTAAAGGCAGCTTAGCCTTGCCGCTACTTCACCACATCGTTCACTACCTCACTGTTGTAGCGCAGCATCACTGCCTGGTTGCCTGGTTGCCTGGCCAGTCACCTGGTCACCTGGTCACCTGGTCGCCTGTTCATCTGGTCGCCTGGCCAGCTGCCTGGTCACCTGGTCACCTGGTCACCTGGTCGCCTGTTCATCTGGTCACCTGGTCGCCTGGCCAGCTGCCTGGTCACCTGGTCACCTGGTCGCCTGTTCATCTGGTCGCCTGGCCAGCTGCCTGGTCACCTGGTCGCCTGGTCGCCTGTTCATCTGGTCACCTGGCCAGCTGCCTGGTCGCCTGGCCAGTCACCTGGTCGACGTCGACACACCGGCCTGTGGTGAGCCGGCTCTGATCCGGTTCACTTCCCCCCCTTGTTTCTGTAGTGTAATCGTTTTAAGTGGATTATGTTAGATCATAATAAAATTAATTGTATTGTTATGGAAGCACGTCTCCTGCCTCATGGTATAACAGACCTGTGTGCCAGAGGTGGAGCGATTCCTTGGGTGAAATCCCCAAGGTGGCGCTGTCAACAAGTGCTGAGCTATCGAGTGAGACTACACCTGCTCTGGCTCCAAGCCTTGCCACAGTGGTGTGACTTTGGTCTAAAGAATGTCCCTGTTTTTTCTTCCAACCACAAAACTTTTATTATTCACCCTAAGGGGCTGATTTTTATTTGTTTTCTTTCCAAGAGGAGCTTTAAAATAGAGTATGGTGCCAGCGGTGGTCACGGGCTCAGGCCAAAGTTAGGTCTTGCTTTGTCTCTTAGCTCCTTATCGGCCATCATCCACCCTTCTGAGTTGAAGGGCTACAACAAGTCTTCCCCTCAGTTTGTGTGCTGTGTCTCGGTCCGTTCAGTTCTGAAACTGTTCAGCAAGTGGAAAGCCCAAGCCACCAATCTGACAAGACCAAGCAGTAAAATGTGGAACATTAACGAAGGAAAAACAGTTTGCTGTGATTTCTTACGGGAAACGCTGGTCAATAAGAATTGAATTTGTAACCCTTGTGCCTCTAGAGATAGACGTTTACCATCTTTGGGGTGTTCCACATTCCATCTCACGCTACTCTACTTGTTCCTACATCAGAGACGTATGTGCAGATGCTTGGCATGATAACATGGGAAACAAGAGCAGTGTGAAATGGTGTGTTTCACTTCTATTAGGCTGAAGGGGACCTCCATCTTAGAATCAGATAGACCTTATCTGTACAAGGGGGTCATTTTAAAGCAATTTGTCTAAATTAATGCTTGTCTGCAAAACAGATAATGTAGAACTTGGAATGTGTTTAGCATGTGCTTAGAAATACTAGACTTTAGATGGACCAATAGGAAAGACTTAAAGCTCCTAAAATTAATAAAAGAAAATGTGCTCATTGTGGTGGTTGATGCATTTTGGCTTTGAAATTTGTCAAAGTGCTCCTTGTTCCATGTTTTCAGGTCTCACTGTGTTTCTCCCCCCATGTTTGTTGCCCCTGTGGCTATAGTCCTTCCAGTGGATCAGCAACTTCTCTCCTTGGGTCAGAACCTTTGGAGTAAGTTTATAAAGTCATTCTGAGGTTTGAATGTGAAATCAGATGATTCTGCTTTATCATTTCAGAGCTCCCACATCCTCTCTTTGCCATTTCATCAAGCAATGCTTTGCTGTGCAAGAATGAGGCCCAACCCAACCCAAGGAGGAGGTGTAGGATCCATACGTGATGCAAGGCTCCACAGTCAGTAATAAATACAGTTTGATGAACTTCTTATGAGTTAATTCCATCAGTGTGTAGTGCGGCATCATGCACTCATCCACTGACAGCCATTCCTGAAATGGCATCACTGTCTGTGACTGACTGACCTGAGGATAGGTCTGACCTGGGGATGCCAGGGATCTCTTTGTTGTCAGCCACATGAACTGAGGCCATTAGTTCATCAAAGCTGTTGCTTAGTGTTGCACGGATGAGGGGAAGTCATCATCACTGATACTACTGTTCCTACTGGGCTACAGAGGAGGGGGATAGGAGCCGTGAAGTGGCCCACTTCCTCTGAACCGGATGATCAAAAATCATGGACATTTCAGCGGTTAAGGATTGTAATGACCGAGATATGGGAGGACATGGCAACTGCTCAGGAGGAAGCTGCATCAGTTAACAAACAGGTCATTCAACTCAATTCACCGAGTGCCTCATGCCTGACCATTTTCAATCTGTGTTTTTTTTTGTTTATTTTTTTAAGTGGTGAATATTGATGCTATCAGTGCAAAGAAAATCAAAAGGAAGGCTCAGATGGAGAAGCTGCGAACAGACAACGGCAGCTTTCGCTCACATCTGGGTATTCGCTTATTAGAGGAGTTGTGTAAAATCTGGGTAATAGTGAACAATAGTTTTCAGTGTAGCAGTTCCTAAACAGGGTGGGGTCAGGTCAATGTTGTTTTCTTCACACCAACATGTGGAGCAATTTCTTGAAGTGCCATAACTTGAGAAATAATGCAGCCAGAGTCCTGAACTTCTGCAGGCTCATGAACATGTACATGTGGTCTTTAATGATCCTGCTTTGATAGAATAACAGGAACTAGTCACAAAATGGTTTAAATTTGGTCAAAAATGTAAATGTTCTTTTCCATTCTGATATTCCATCAGCTAGTAAACCCTTATTGTTCACCCTAAGAGGCAGA
Organism: Stegastes partitus; assembly: GCF_000690725.1. Lineage (NCBI taxonomy): Eukaryota > Metazoa > Chordata > Actinopteri > Pomacentridae > Stegastes > Stegastes partitus. Next base: position 391,706 of record NW_007578457.1, read on the forward strand.
CCCCCTCCCCCGTGATTGGCATGAATAGGAGCTTTAAAAATGTGAATGCAAAATGCAAAAAACTTAAGTTAATATTTTTTCTCATAAAATATGTCCATAAGCCTGGTGAACATAACAAAGTACCTGATGCCCTGTCCTGAAATCCTCTTCCCACAAATGACTGTCCCTTGGATCTCTTGCCTGCATATGCTGTGATAGGAAGCTGGATCTCTGTGCGCTACCCCTGCTGATGCTAGCAGACCGCCCACATGTGTGACAGGTACAGCTGGAGGATCCAGTAACTGGCGAGTTGCTCCGTCAGTTAGAGGATGGTCAGAAAAGGACGGAAAACAGCCATGATCCCCTACAGTATGCGGTGCAGGATGGTCCCCTCTACTTTCTTGACCCAAAAACACAATGTGGTCTGCACCCACTAAAGCAAATGAAGCTTTACGCTCCTACTGCCATCCGAGGCTGTCTACTGAAGTACTGTCACGATCACCCCACAGCTGGTCATCTGGACATTGCAAAGACTCTGGCTCAGGTTCTTTTGACCAAATATGGCCTCTGGTGTCAAGAACTATGTGGTCTCTTGTGCTGTGTGTCAAATCACTAAGCTAGCTCGAAGGAAACCAGCTGGTCTTGTGGTGTGCACTATGTTGGCCCGCTGCCTCGCATCCCAAATGGAAACGTCTACATCCTCATCTCTGTGGATTACTTTTCAACATGGAGTGAGGTAAGCGCAGTGAAGGAGCTACTGCTCAGGTTGCAGCTAACAGGTTCATCACTGACATCTTTGCTCGACACGGCGCTCCATCGTACCTCACATCAGACGGAGGGACACCATCCGTGACCTCTTCAGGCACGTTGTGTCTACGCTGGGAACTGAGCACAGACTCACTACAACTTATCAGCGGCAGACGAATGCAACAGAGCGCGTCAATCACACTCTCAAAACAGCCATTCGTGCATATGTGGGAGACAAACACACATCATGGGACAAATTCATCCCCCAGATCTGTTTTGCATTACGCACAGCACCCCACGAGAGCACAGGTCTTCGTCCCTCTGGGTGGCGCTGGTCATGGCGACGCACAGCAGTGTGTGAGACGGGTGCTGACGTGGCTGTTTCTTCATGTGTTTTCAGTGTTTTTCTTTCACTTATTTTAACTGATTTCTGTAAGTGTTCTTGGGGGATAATGGCGGCAGGGACTCACCCAAGTTTGGTGGAAATCCTCTTGCTTTCTGCACTTTTATGTCACTTTTTACATGGAGTTTGGGTGTGTGGGAAACCCATCCAGTACAGCCGTGACTTTTTGCTCCTGCTCCGTGACTCCGGGCTCGGCACCGTGGATTTCTCGGCAGCTGTCCCCACGGAGGATCTACCGGGTGAACCCATCCATGGGGAACCGGACCCAGGCCTCCGGGCAGAAGCGTACGAGGAAAAGAGGGAGACGTGGCGGACTGCGCCAGAGGCTGAAGCGACAGGGCCACCATCGGATACCCCTTCCAACTGTCATTCTGGCCAACCTTCAGTCGCTCCGGAATAAAGTGGACGAGCTTCAGGGCAACGTCAAATACCTGGCTGAGTACAGGGACGCCTGTCTTTTGGCCCTGACAGAGACG
>NW_007578457.1:396000-413327 GCF_000690725.1 Stegastes partitus
CAGTCTTTGTCCAGAAAACACAGTCAGCTGTGTTTATTCTATGAAATAACGTTGCTTTAGTACATTCCCATTCAACGAGTACAAGTTCTCCAACAGATACGTTCACCTGTGATTAGTCAAAGAAACTGCTTAGTGAGGTTTAGGCATAAAAACAGTTTGGTTGCTTTTAGGATCGGGTCGAGGTTGGACAACATCTGAGAATTGTTAGAGTTGTGCCAATAAAGCTGTGGTAAAGGTTATGAAGTGGCTGTGGTTAAAGGCAATGTTCATGTCCTCCACACTTGTCACCGCACTTCGTCCTCGGCCTCTATCATAATTGCTTTGGTCCATAGAGGGCGCTGTCACAATTAAACTTGGCAATGAGCTGTAATAAGCTGCACATGCAACCAATGGGGTTTTCTTTTCATTGGAGGAGGACAGAATATTTTGGCTGCAAACGAGTCAACGAGTCTCCCTGAATGACTATTAAAATGAAAAACGAACACTGATGCTGTCACCTGGACAGAGGCAGCTGCTGCCAGGATTACATGTTTGGACTTCTCCAGTGCCTTTGACACCATCCAGCCTCCTCAGGAGCAAACTGATAGAGATGGACCATGGGCTACCTGAGTGGCAGAGCTCAGTATGAACGACTGGAGAACTGCAGGTCCGATACTGTGGCCAGTGGCACTGGAGCACCGCAGGGAACTGTGCTCGCCCCGGTCCTGTTCACCCCGTACAGGTTCAATTCAATTCAATTCAATTTTATTTGTATAGCGCATATTTACAACAACAAGTCATCTCATAGCGCTTCACAAAGGCAGAAACACCCAACAATCCAAACATCTGGATTCCCGATAAGCTTCAGCAGTCTGCTGGTGGGAAGGAACCGAAAACCCCCACAGGGGAAAAAAAATCTCCGACAGAACCAGGCTCAGGGAGGGACGGCCATCTGCCTCCACCGGTTGGGTGGATGTAGGATGAATTATAACATTTAGTTAGAGACAGAAACACCCAACAATCCAAACATCTGGATTCCCGATAAGCTTCAGCAGTCTGCAACAGTGGGACGGAACCGGAGAAATGTTCCGTTCACAGATGTAGGATTTATTCAGGTCACAGGTAAAGGCAGCGCTGGGCGCCACGGCGCCATCAGAAGGAGCCCCGATATCCAGAAATGATTCACTTTCATTGATCTTCTTGGGCTGGGCCTGGCCCGGACAGAGGTTGGACTTGTACGTGTAATTGTCCAGTTACTGTGACGTGAACAGGCTAACCACTGTTCACGTGGAAGCTCGCTGAGATGTGAACAGAAACTGCTTGGACTGAATACAGAGTGTGTGTGGTGTCCAGAAGGTGTGTGTCTGCAGTAACTGACAGAAAAGAGGAGTTCTGCTGTCTCCCGGTATGTGGACCGGTTCTCACCGGCCATGTGGTCTTCAAGGACGTGCACTGTGCTCAGTAGAAAGAAGCAAAACAGGATCACAGGTTCAGTGGAGAAATACAGATTCAGAACATAGCTGATTATAACACTGAGATAGCGGTCTGCGATGCCTGTCTACGTACTCTGCTCAAAAAACAAAGGGAACAGCACAACAACACAATGTGACTCCAAGTCAGCCAACTTCTGTGAAACCAACCTGTCCAGGTAGGAAGCAGCACTGACTGTGAATCAGTTCCACCTGCTGCTGTGCAGATGGAGCAGACAGCAGGTGGAGATGAGAGGCAGGTAGCAGGACCAGCCTATGAAGGAGAGCTTCTGCAGGTGGTGACCACAGACCAGGTCTCTGTCCTCGTCCTTTCTGGCTGATGTTCTGGTCACGTCTGCATCTTGTCAGTGCTCTCAGCCCTGGAGGCAGCATGAGGTGTGTCTACAGCCCACACACGCTGCTCAGCTAGTGCAGCTCATCCAGGATGGACATCAATGCCAGCTGTGGCAGAAGGTTTGCTGTGTCCCTCAGCACAGTGTCCAGAGCCTGGAGGAGATACCAGGAGACAGGCCAGTACACCAGGAGACGTGGAGGGGGTGTAGGAGGGCAGCAGCCCAGCAGCAGGATGCTACCTCCTCCTCTGTGCAGGAGGACCAGGAGGAGCTCTGTCAGAGCTGCAGGATGACCTCCAGCAGGCCACTGATATGCATGTTTCTGCTCAGACTGTCAGAACCAGACTCCATGAGGTGGTCTGAGGGCCCCACGTCCACCAGTGGGGCTTGTGCTGACAGCCCAGCACCGTGCAGGGAGACTGGCATCTGCCAGAGAACACCAAGGTCAGCAGGTTGACCATCAGCGCCCTGAGCTCTTCACGGATGAGAGCAGCTTCACACTGAGCACATGTGACAGACGTGACAGAGTCTGGAGACGCCGTGGAGAACGTTCTGCTGCCAGTATGACCAGTTTGGTGGGTCAGTAATGGTGAGTGGAGGCATTTCTCTGGAGGACCCACAGCCCTCCATGGGCTAGCCAGAGGTACCCTGACTGCCATCAGGTACCAGGATGAGATCCTCAGACCCACTGTGAGACCACATGCTGGAGCAGTGGGCCCTGGGTTCCTCCTGATGCATGACAATGCTCGGTCTCATGTGGATGAAGTGTGTCAGCAGCTCCTGATGATGAAGGCACTGACGTTGCAGTTGTAGTTTTGTGTGAATGACAAATACCCACATCAAGAGCTACGCAAACTTTATCCCATAATTGATGTGATTCACGGTGTAGGTACCCCAAATGCCTGACAAGCAACACAACAAACTAACAAGAGCAACTGAAGTTTATTGCTTCTGCCGCTGTTTCATAATGCTGAGGGTGCATCACAGTAAATAAAGATCTCTGAGTTCCATTCAAACCACACCTGGAGTTGGGGGCAACAACCAGAAATAAAACAGAAGAAGAACCACTGGTGCATCTGTTTACTGTGAGCTAAGGACAGACACTACAGACAGAAGCCGGACACAGTGAGACTGGGTTCATGAGACCACATGACAAATGACAGACATCGTCAGCTGTTGTGCATCACATCCAGCAGCTTTGTAACGTCTGTGTTAATCCTTAGTGCCTGAGTCCAGCAGTACATCTTGCACAGTGTGTTTTAGCCACGGAGGAGAGCTGCCATTAAAGGCTCGGGATGCCACTTTATCCCTCAGGCAGCAACATCTAGTCGAAGAGGGTATCTGAAGAAAAGTTCTTATATTCCATTCTCTCTCTTTATCTCCACTCTTTCACTTGCATTTAGATCTTCACCATACGCTCACACACAGAGTCCCGTCGCGTCGGGCCAGGAGGTTTCAGCGCTATACGTGCCTGAAACCTCAAAATCAATTCAAACATCCTCATATCACAGACAGACAACTCATGTCTTCATTATATATTTTTATTATTGCTTAGAAAATCAGCCCTGCTTGAATATAAAGTCTTGAAATCTACCATCCAGCAGTGAGCCTGCTGAGCAGAGCCTCTCCTCACTGAACGCTGTGCAGCCTGTCGCTGGGGTTCTGTCCTCTGAAAGGGTTTCAGAGTTCAGGGCTGCGTGCAAATGAACGTGTCCTGGGAGCTCCACAGCTAAGACAGAGTCATTCTTATTGTACGCCTCCATACGGAGGTCTCCATTTGTCAAAGCCAATTCTTGGCTCGGGCGTAACACACATCGGGACTGCAGCTGTCATTTAGGCCGTACGCTACGTCAGTTAAAGCTGCTGTTAGCTGAATGATAAGTCGTTCTTTAATTGTTTTGGGTTTTTTCTCCTCATGAGAAAACACGGTCTTCAGTGTGAGACTGCTGTTGCCATGTTTGAGTAGAAAGATGGTAAAGTCTAACAAAACACGTGTGAAAGGATTTCTACTGTGTTAATATACAGAAAGCTGACAGAAGAGAAACACCTTCTTCTTACCTGACAGCTTCAGATGCCTGGAGGTGGTGATGAGGTCAGATGGCCAGTGGACTGCTTGTTGCTGTATGTCATGTGGAGAGCACACCATGGACGGTTCATGCACACTGATGATAAATCACAGAAGGAACCCTCTGCCATGAATGTACTTCAGTACAGAAAAGCACACACCACTCAATGAAATGTTAAAGTTTCACCGTTTTGCATTTTGAAGGCCTCACATCAGACTGACCACATGTGAGTCACGGTGATGAAACCTTCAAGGGGAAAAACTGCAGCCATATTGCAGTTGCTACAAACATACCCAGTCACAGATACAGCCTCTTCCTGGTTCTGCTTTGCATTAAGCTTGCAGTCAGAAGCACACATACGAGCTGTGATCTGCATCAAACTTGTGAACAGGAAGGCTACTGAAATGGAAAAGCCTAGATTTTGATCGACAAGCACTCAAATGAGGAACTAGTTTTTTGCTTCACACTTGCATTACACGTAGGCAACATGTTCTGTCTTTCCATCTTCTTGTAGACAGATGTGACTATTAGTCTTCCCCCTTTTCTAAAATAGATTAAAATCAGTTTGATGCACATTCATTCACGGTAGAAAAAGAAGATATTCAGTCTCTGCATGAACAGAAATAATCTGTTCTAGGAAGTACCAGGACTTCTGTCCTAAGCATGAACATAAACATAAGCACCGCACACTTACTGTTGAACTATTGTAACAGCATGTATGTGTGTAATTCTGTAATTCCACTTGCTGTGATTTGTTGTTGGCTCAGTGGCGCCCTCTCGGGAGCTGTGGTGTGTCACGGGTACTGGTGTCAGTTCCCAAGAGGCGTGCATGAGGTAGGTTGCGGAGCACAGCACGAGCTCATGAATGGTTATGTTATGAGTTTATTCTGTTTATTTTTGGAAATATGAGTGTATAATCAGTCACATTAATGTTCACGGGAGTGTGTGGATATGTGTGTCGTTTGTCTGTGTGCATTGGTTTGAGAGATTGAGAATGTCCGCTAACTAGCTAGCTAGCTAGCGGACATGAGCTGTTATAACGGTGCTGCTCCTTTCACAGAGCGCTGCGCACAAGACACCTGAGTCCGCTGACCAGAATGGTTTTGTGTTGCCAGGTGAACCAATAAATGGGAAAATACCGTTCTGCCTTCTGACTCATTATTAATAAACACAACGCAGAGTCGAAGGGGTTACATATGAGATACGCAGCTAAAGATTAATGCTGCTCCTGTTCTTGACTTCTAATCGGCACGAATGAGTTCATCGTAAGCACAGCATATGTTTTAGAGGAACATTGGGAAAGTCAGGTTTGTGTCTGAGCTTCCAGAGTAACCCTCTCAAGTGAAGAGAAAGGTTCACGGCACCCACTCATGCACATAGACACACACATTCCCATCTCCACCTCCACCCTACTCCACAATCTCATCTAGAAATGAACCACTAGAGGGCCACAAAATGCCTCGGACCCTGAACCATTTACCCTGACAGCGAGGGCATCACTGTCCATGCTATGCTATGGGGGGCATTAATATGTACATTTTTTATTTTTTGTTTTTTTCCTGTGTCGTATCTGTGTACGTCTGTTGAAAGCTGCTGTCAACGATGTGAATTTCTCCTTGTGAGATTAATAAAGGCATATCTTATCTTATCTTAATACAACACAAAGTTGGGAGATCACCTGAATCCCACAGTGAAGCATTTCCATCCCGATGGTCTCTTTCAGGATGCCAGTGACGAGCTCCACAGGGCACAAGGAGATGGTTTCATGAATGTGAAATGATGTGAATAACATTCTATGGTCTTCTCAGTTACCAGAGTTCAAACCAATGGAGCACCTGTGGGACGTTTCAGAGTTGTTAAACATGTCAAACAGCGCCCTCTACTGCAATCACACACTAGGTAATATCTTGTGGAAGAGCAGGGACACCTAGCAGTGGGTTGGCTTCCTTGTTACATTCACAACTATCTTGTTCTTTATGACACGGACTCAGCAAGGTGTTACACAGGAGATTTTTGGAGGATGTGGTCACATGATATTTAACAGCATTTTCTAAACACTTATGGGGAGCACCTTCTTGATGCTAATGTCCTGATCCACCACAAACTGAAATCTGACTGTGGAGGGTCGCCGAGTACAGGATAAATTCTCACTCTACCATCTGAATGCTGCAGCAAAATGGAGCCTCATTAAATGGGTCAGTTTCTAAAATAGGGTAATTCCACCTTAAATCGTCACCATGATCATATCGTACTCAGTCTAGTAACTACATCAGGCTCATCATCGCAGCACTTCTACTATTTTTGGCTGTAACTCCTTTCACTTTGCAGCAGCTAATGACTGGAACAACTTCCCAAACCCAAACCCAAACCCTGTCCCTCAAACATGCGACTCTGACTCAGCTCACCACCAACAGACTGGAGCTCCTGCTGATCACGCTGGACTTTACTGACATATATATATATAATATATATATACACAGTCTTAGACCTCATGCACATCTTTTCTCACTCACATGCCTCCGTGCTTCCGACCTGTTTACTTTTGTTCTGGTATGTTTGTGTGTCTGTAGCTTCCATGTGTGTTTGTTGCTGCTGGCGCCTCTCGGTCGGGTCACGTTTGCAAATGAGAACTGGTTCTTAAACATTTTTACCTGCTAAAATAAAGGTCAAATGAATAAAAATAAAATCATCAAGTTTTTAAAGCAGGTTCTGCTCGACCACCTCTGACTGGCCTGACATTTTCATCGTATAAAATATAGCATGAAGTAACTGGAGTGATTTCTAATCATGCCATTGATTCCAAATCAGCACTATGGGACAGATATTAAACTGATGACGGGTGTAATGCAGAGGTTCTCCTGTGATCTCAGTGGCAGTCATATTTTCTGAGCCATATTTAGTTTGACGTCACAAATATACAAAATAAAACATGTAGAACAGTTTTGACACCAAATAATTGATCACAAAAATTAAAAACAGTAAAAGAACCATTTGTTCTCCTCAGCTCTGTTCTACTTGGTTCAGGCTATCGAGCAATATTTCTGATCTTGGGGTACAACTCGTCACACCTGCTCCATCACTTCTGAAAGTTCAATGAAAATAGCTTCTTCCAAATTGTTGAGTCCTAATTTATGAAGTTATTAAATATGTTTTGTGTATTTTTGTGACAGGCGCCTACATGTGGTTAAGAACATGTTTCTACATTTTTCTCCAAATACAACTAAGAAAAGACATTATTTTAAATTCTATACAACAAAACAACATTTACAGTATGAACACTTTTATTATGACATCATGGGTACCACACATTCAGGTGAAGGGACACTGATCATGCAGTGCAACCTTCTGAAAGAAAAAGCCACGCACCCCCACTTAAACACTGCTGGAGGCCAAGCAGACCCTGTACGGAACCAGCAGTCCCAGCAGGACAATATGGCCCACCACAACGCAAACACTGCTCAGGCATGCCAAAGCTCAAGGCCTCCAAACTCCTCAGATCCCAATCCAGTCGAGCAAATGCACCACAACAAGCTCAACAGAGGCCCCACGGGACCCAGAGGATCCACTGCTGAGTGTCCTGGTAGCAGACACCACAGGACACTTCCAGAGGTCCCGTGTCCATGGCCCGACATGTCGGAGGTGTTCTGGTGGCATGAGGGAGATTTTAATGTGGTGTAGATCTTCACAGTGTAGATTACAATCTTGTCAACAAAAAAGAGCAAAGCTTCAGCTGATATAAATGAAACCTTTATTCAGACCGTCAACAATCAGCCTATTAAAAGGTGGACAGCAAAGTTCAATCATGGTGGAAACAGGTTCCAAGACGTCAACATTGTTAGTCTCTACTTGAAAATAGAACAACCCCAGACAGGCTTTCTCAGAGGACACAAATGCACGATTGGAGACAGAAAGAAGAAGAAGACAGTGAGCAGGATGTGATCCAGTGAATCAGGGTGGCCTGTCTGGGAGGGATTATGTCACCTCCACCACCTGCCTCAGCTCCTCTATTAGGGAGGCCAGCTCCTTCTCCAGACTTATGATGAGACCTGAGGACATACGAGAGGGACAGACGTACCATTATTGACCAAACCTGGAGCAGCACATTCAGCAGGTAACTGTACCATGTGTGACAGCTCCACACAACATCCGGTCCATCTAACGTCAGCTCACTATGGGCACATATCAGAATCTGAGTCCGTTTATAAATGAATGTAAATGTCAAAACCTGAATCATTGTCAAATAAATTTGAATTTAAATCTCATAAGTTACATTTCTTAGATTGAAACTGGATTCCAATAAACTTGAAATTGCATTTATTTTTTGAATTTTGAATTTAATTCAGTTGCTTTCAAATTGTATTTGATCTTCAGGGAGATTCAGCTCCGACGTTCAGTTGTCATGCTTCATTCAGACGTACGCTCCGTCACACCGGGCCACATCAGCCGGGCGCTGAAGAGGAGCAGCCGTGTGAAGCTGCTGCTGCTGCTGGCACCACATGACGGAGGTCCAGCCCCAGATGAAGCATCATTGTGTGTTTTTCATGGAAGTTAAGTTCATGTTTTGTAAGCTAGTTAATTGTTTGCTAGGTAGCTAAGACAACTAATGTGAACTATGTGGATAAAAACAGGAAATCACTACCGAAGGGCTTGTTTTTTATTTAGAACATAATAAGATAAACACCTGAATGAGCTTCCTCTGTCTACAGGAGTCTCTGCACCTGGACTGGAGCTACAAAGGAACAGTCCAGACATTAGATCTGCATCGCCTACTGAGCTATTATACTGGTTCTGCTGAGAAACAGTTGAAGGAAAGTCATCTGATCTGCCCAGTCAAAGTTAACATCACCTTAGTGAGACAAATGGGTGTTACAGACTCAGAAAAACGACCACCTATAAAGGGCTGAATCAGCAATCAGTGGCTGAGATGTCCACCATGCCATGGAAAAGAATTTCCTCCTTCTAGAATTGTTCTGAATATTTCCCCCATTTAAATGTTTAGGATCATCAAACACTTTTATTATTTGCTAAAAGGGATGCAAGAGGGGATTATTAGATCATCATGTAAAAAAAGTCCTTCGTTGTCCAATGAAGTAAAGAATTTGCAAAAATGGTTGAACTTGGAGGTGAAGGCAGATGAGAGGATGCCAAGGAGCAGGTGTGAGCTGATTTCTAAGGTCACATCCTTCTTTTTCTTTCTCAGACTCAGGAAAAGTCTTCCAAGCATACGACACCTGCAGACTGGCTACTGTCATGTGCTTTGCTGAGGTATCCTGTAGGGACACATTCAGTTATTTCAGGACAGTTGTTGGGCTTCTAACTTGTTCCAGAAGGACTGACCACATGACCCAATTACTGCTAGACTCACTGATTACCAGTTAGTTTGAATTAATGTTAGATTTTCTTGCTTTTTAAAACCTTACAAGGCCAGACGCCCCGTCGTATTTGAGATGTGTGAACTGCGTATGAGCTTCAGACTGCTCCTACATCCTGGGTTGTGGTCACAGGTCATCAGGCCTGAACCGTTTATGACCCTCAGCTCAAGAATTCACTCCCAGAGCATCAGGATCTAAATCCAGGCTAAAATCTGCTTATCCTACTGAGACCAGAGATGCTAAAAATCACTGAAAGACATCTTACCTGTGTTGGCATTGCTGCTGGCAATAAAGCTGATGACCAGCGGCAGCCGGTTAAACTGCACAATCTGTTCAACACAGAAACACAGCAGACATGTCGTCAGGAACACCCTGTGATGCTGAGGAACCAGTCCATCATTCAGAACTTCTAGACTGGACTATTGTAGTTCCTTATTATCAGGATGTCCCAGTAACTCTCTCAGAACCCTGCTGCAGCATGTTGGATCAGCTGGAGGGTTCTGAGAGAGTTACCAGAATGGGAGGCAGAGCCTTCAGCTATCAGCTCCCAGTCTGGGTTCTGGAGGCAGACACCCTCTGTGCTTTAAGGTCAGGATGAAGACATTCCTCTGTGATGGAGCTGATAGTCAGAGCTGCTCAGATCACCTGCTTGTTCTCTCTGTGGACATCTCGATCTGGAGCTTCATGTCTCTGACCTCCAGCCGCTGGCCTCACCGACCCCCAGAATATTTATATTCATATCTATTGTTCTGTTCTATCACTGATCTCCATCTGCTATCCTGTTATCTCAACCTCCCTCATCTCCACTCCCACCCAGCCAGTCCAGGCAGATGGCTTCCTTCCCTGAGCCTGGTTCTGTTGGAGGTTTTTTCCTCCCTTGGCGGGTTTTGGTTCCTTTCCACCAACCGCTTGTTCAGAGGAAGTCCAGAGGCTGCTCTGGATCGTTGGTTCTCTGTTTAACTCTGTGAGGTCTGTTCCTGACTGTGTTCAGGCTGTGAGATGACACAAGCTGTAAACTGAGCTGCACTAATAGAACTGAACTGAATGTGCAGTCATTCTTCTGCTGCATATATTGGGTGCCTAATAAATACACAGAAACCAGGAACTGACCAGGCTAACAACAACACACATTCAGCAAACTGCAAGAAGCCCTCTGTAGCTGGACATGAATCCTGACCACCAACAAACCTAAACGTATGCGTTATGTGGAGCCAGAGGTATTGTGAGCAATCGTTTGTATTTCAGTGCTCTAAAGAAGCAGAGTACTGAGGAGGTCTGGGGTATAAATATTCTGCTATCTGCTTGAATCAAAAGTGATTATTTAAATTTCACATTCACACGACAAAGAATGTGGACAGAACCAGTGTTCAGGGGGAAGCAGACAGCTGAGACCATTCCCCTGTCAGTCGCAGACCTCAATGATCCATAAAGGCTGAATGAATGATTTGGCGCCATGCTCATTATCAGTGGACTGATTGGTGTAAAGCTGGAGTCTGACCTGGTAGGTGTTGTAGTAGCAGATGATGCTCTTGTTCTTGGAGAGGCCCAGCTTGCTGCCCTGATCCGTGGCCAGAGCAAAGGTGGACAGGAAGCCAGGTCTCAGCGCATGGACTGGGGCGTTGTCATTGGCAACTGCAGGGATCCAATGAGAATGTTAGGATGTAGCCATACAGCAGCTATCCCTAACCCACTCAGTGGATACGCTTCCTGTCTGCTCAGACCACTCATTTCAAATACTGCCTTCCAAAAGATCACATCTATAATGAAACAGATGTGTTTTTATTTCCTTAAAGGCGGAGGAATAATGTACACGTGATCCATCAGAACCACTGACAGTCACTGTTGAATTAACAGCAGGCTCTCAGTGATCCTACCGGGTCAGGGTCAGGGATTCTTTTCAGATGATAAACCCTTGCATACACAGGTAAGTCCTACAGCAGGAGAGAGAGGATGGATCCTCCACAACACGCTGGGTTAGCTGTTACAGCAACATCCTCTAGAGTGTCCAGATCAACCAGGTAGGGCGTGTTTTACTTCAACAAGCATTTAGCAGTTGGTGAATAATCACCACGACCAAAGAAAACTTTTCTTGGAGCTGTCTCGTAATTAAAAGTGGAGTCTATGGCAAGCTGCCTCAGCAACACCTGCACTGGATATGTACTGCAGATATCACTCATTTAGTTTTTTCCTTTTCAGGTATCCACAATGTCCATCATTAGTTCTTGTCCTGCTCCTTTATGCCTGATCTGTAGCCAGCTGTGCAGCATGTTCATCTCCCCGGTGAAGGATTAATAAAGTTTATCTTGTTTTTTTTTTACAGATATCTACGATTATGACTCAAATTGCGAGCAGTGTTAAAAATCTACAGTTTAATTTCAATGAGTTATAATTATAGTTCAAAACATCTTTTATTCCCCTCAAAGCACCATGTCAGAACTGTCCTTCTTAGAAATCTTTCATTAGGTTTCAACTAGACAGAAAGATGCTGTAGGTATCTTGAACTGGCAGTCTAACAAGTCAGAGTGTAGTTACAGACTTGAATTAGAGCACTGACAAGGCGACATGATGTCTCAGATATCTGCAGCTCCATCAGAAGCTCCTCTCACTGCAGCCATCACCTCGTATGGCAGCAGCCTGAGGCCAAAGCTCTGGGACATGTCCACCACGTCTCTAATGAGTTAAGGTCTCCGTGTCCACTGCCTCCTTGCTGATGGGCTCCTCCCATTTATGAGCATTTTCCAGCCATCCTTTCCAACACAACAGCTACGCTTACTTCTGTTCAGATGTTTTCTGGACCAGTATCCAATGGGAAGCTTCCCATTAGCAGCTTCACACACAGCAGTTCAGACGAGTCACACTGACGTTTACAATATCTGCAGTTATTATCTGACCAGTTCAAGCGTAGCTCCAGATATCTCTGACTCTAGTTCTGACTGGTCAGAATGACATGATGGGTATCAGACTTGTCACAGTGCAACTAAACCAGGAGGAAGTTGTTCTGAAACTCAGCTGTTAAATGTTGAACCAGCTCGTCATGTCAATGTGCAATTCTGAAGAACTGTAGATACTAATCTGCTGTTGTTCTCACTCCAGCACTCCAGCTCTCTTTCTGTTGCATTTACTCCTAAAATATGAGAATAAATTATGAGCTCATATAAGCACTAAATCTGTTGTGGCAAATGAAATCACCAGCATCAGTAAACAAAATGAAGACTGAGAAGTTAGAGAAGGTTTCTTACCCTTGATAACTGGAACGCCATCCCGGTCTGTCACCACAATAGCATGAAGACCTTCAACACTTCAGCAAGACATACAGCAGGTTGTGCAAATTAAACACCAATAGTTCCACTGAACAGAATTAACATGTTACTGAATAAGACTCACCTTTGCAGCTGTTTGTACAGGTATTTCTTCAAATCCTGCAGAAAAATGTTAGAAAACAGGATAAACAAAACAAGCTAGCCAGTCACCTTACTAATGACAATCGATCAATAAGTGAATCAAAGTGAGTGATGGGCTGATCAGACAGAACAGATGCAGACCACAGCAGTGACAGAAACTCCATTAAACACCAGCTGACTAAACGTTCATGCCCATGCCAGCCACCTAAATCCTCCTGGTCTATAAAATGTGGTGGACTCATTCTAATCAGATTCTTACAAGACTAAGAAGTCTTTAAATAAAATGTACATGAGGTTGTCCAGGCAGGACGATGTGATCCGGTTCCACACACAGCCTTTAATATGTTCAACTAAAGGGGAAAAGTCACATGACCATGACTGTGCTGAAACAGACACTGGCTAACACAGGACCGAACAAGTACCACGACCTGCTGTGCTCGGTTTGTGTCCTGGTAAAGCTTAAGTCGACAAAAAGCTCTGCAGAGCCTCCACATCCCTCAGCAGCCTCAGGTGTCCTCCTGAATCCCTGTCCTGCTTCCAGCTGGACTTTTCCTGCAGAGCACCTCACAGCGTGCTCTGGTAGAAGCTCTGACGCCCTGCCGCTGTTCTGCCTGCACTAGTTTCCTTGTCTTGTTTTAATCTGTGATTTGTGCTTGTACAGTTGTTCAGATCTGACCATGTTGTGCAGACAACAGCTGACTCGTGAACCTACAACGTATCGTCCTGTGTAGACCAACAGCGTGCTCAGTGGACAGTGTCGGAGTTCCAGTTTAACTGGTGATTATGTTGTCTGGGTACAGTTTTCTCTACCGTTGTTTCACCTGAAGGTCCCACTGAGATCAGAAATCTGCTGTACATGGAGACCTGCTTACGTTCAGCCCCGTGGAGTGAAATTCAGATGTTTATACTCTCAGATTCGTCATATCCAAACCCCAAAACATACATTTAGTTCTCACCATCGTAACACGTCGTTTCAGAAAGCAAACTGTTGGCAAGATTTTTTTAAAAGAGAGAAAGAAATGGGACGTGATCCCACAGGTGGACAGGCTGACGGATTGGCTGCCACACAACCGACCAATGAGCCACAGGCATTAATGTAACTGCACCTGGATCAGAACATTGTCCTGCAGATATTCCTGAAGCTAAAGCTTAAAGATCTTTGTGTCATGACAACATGCTAAAGTGGATAAGAGCATAACATCAGAGATCAGCTCCCATCTAAACCAATGTAGAAGTGATGTGGTGGACACCACAGATCAGTGCAGTGCGCTGTCCAGGTTACACTGAGCACAGACTACATAGAACAGATGACACGGGAAGGGTCTGTATGCATGTTAAGATTACGGGTTGCACATTGTTAGATGAAAGTGCAGACAGGTAGTGACAGGTTGTGTCTTTTACCTGTATTGATTGGTTAGAGATTGACAACAACCTGTCGCTACGGCGACGGGCAGAAAGTCAGCGGGCCAGGTTTGTGTAAATAGATCCTAAAGAGCAACTTGTCAGTCAACACACCGACCAAAACCCAACAGCAGCAACGTCCCTGAACAACAACACAGTCTCTGAAGTTTGAAGGTTGTTTTTCATGTAAATCATTATTTCATTAGTGAATAAGAACTTTTTTCTACATTTATAGTGTCTGTAGCAAGGACATGTCAGAAAATGGTTTCAGTTTCACTTGAACAGGACTGCCAGGGCGCCGTCCTTCTTCTGTCCCACATCTGACGTCTCAGCATCACAGCTCCTCCAGCAACGCTTCTTCAGATGTATTCTCCGGGTTTCTAAATCGACTGTCGTGTCTGTAAATATGCAGTCATCCCATTATTGGAATTCTTATCATCATTAGATTTGGTTTGGCACTTCTGAGTTGAATCTATTGTAGAAGTTTGAGTTCTGCAGGTTGTAGAGCATGAAGAGGAAAGAGTTGATGAGTTTGGATGGAGTGGTTACCAAAAACATTTTATGAGAAACGTGAACATGATTCACAGTTTGATCCACATACACGGTTCTGTGTGAGTCCTTTTGACAGCGCAGCTTCAGTTGGTACCGATACGTTAGCATCTGGAACAAAGCAGAACTGTGATGCTGCGTCTCCTTGGAAGGCTGCTGTGGGTTTGCCAGTGTGCGTATATCCGTTAATATACTCGAGTTAAGCTTGAGTTTCTGCTCCGTGTCCGTTACGGTGAGCGCACAGACTCAGCAGTGGGCCTGCTTTGTGTTGTTGCCATGGCAGCAAGGCTGTACTGTGATGGTCACTGAGTCACCTGACAGGAAACGGTGTGTTGTCACTTCAGCACATAAACTGTGTATGAAGCGTCTCTGTGATGTTTCTGGATGAATACTGATGCTGAAATGACTTAAACAACTCCCAAAGGCCCGAACCCGAACCCTTAAACAACTCCCCAAACGGACCGAACCCTAGCCCGGCTCAGCTCACTGGTGTCCTGTTGAAAGTTAAAGGGAAATCCTCCTTGGTCTGACTTTGACACATTGCTCCGTGACTTCTACGGATACGGGACCAGCATCCACACATGCAGCCCGATTACCGGAACACAGGATGTGTGAGAGGAGTCTGCACCAGACGGCCGTCTCTGGATCTCATTGTTCCGATCAGACTTGTTCACAAGTTTCTGACCAGCACGGCTAGTTCCGCTGCTTGTAGATGCACTTTACATGTGATGTTTACGGTCTTCATTATCTAGTCACTTTGTACGGACACCTAATTGGGCCCGATTGTGACGAATGAGCGAATTAAAGCTGCGGAGCGCAGGGGGGCCGTATGTGAGCTAGCACCGGGCTAATCCCGGTCCCCGGGTCCAGTGGACATCGGGGAGGACAGGAGCGAACTAGCACAAGGACAAAGCAGCTGTACTCACATCAGCCATGGCGGCTCCAGGTTTGGTATCCAGAACAACTAAGGGGGAAACAGAACCTGTTGGTTAAACGTCGTCACTGATGCAGCAGAACTCTGTCGACAAAATAAACCAGCTAACATGTTAGCTATTTAGCAAGACGATGTAGCTAACATTCAGCTAGCAGCAGCTCGATGCCTACGAGCCGAAAGTTGCGTCCAGCAGTAAAACAAAACCGAACTACGAACCCGTCCGTAGTCTCCTTCTTCAGATACCCTCCCAGCTACAGTCACTGAGCATCCAACAGCCAAACATCACATGACGGACTGGGTTCGTTTCCGGCTCTTGAAGAAGTGTTGAGGAGAGTCAAGACTGCGCAACATTGTTTAGCGCATGCGCACATACACTACCCGCGCTGCTCCTGCCGCAGCACGAGCTGGATGAAGACGAGCTTTTTTTTAAAAAAAAAAACTTTATTTACATATTAAGGCACAAACAGACACTGACTGGCAGGGCATTGCACAGAGTCAGGAACAGAGTACAGACAATACAAAATACTAATAAACATACAGAACAGAAAAACAAAAGCGAACCTGACCGGTGGAAGGACAGAGACACTCAATACCGTCATCAAGCTTCACAATACCTACTGAACACAGAGCCAGGTTTAAGCGCCTTCAGCTCTTCAGGCCTTCAATAGATGTGCAGAACTGTTTCAGTTCATGCAGAAAATGTTCAAACCTTGGTTTGCATTCTGCCCATTTCCTCTTATGAATGTGAAATTTCCCTAGAAAAAGCAGAATCTGTACAAAAAAAAAATAAAGTTGTTCTCTTTCTCCTTGTCTTAAATTTTAAAAAAAAAGTCCTTTTCTTTGATGTGGGTTGCTTGTCCAGTTCTTCTGTTGATGTAACTCTGAACATCCATCCAGAATATTCTAGTGAACACACAATGATCAAACAGATGGCAAACCGTTCCTTCCTCATTTCCACAAATCACACGAGAACATTCAATATTGACCGTAAAGCTCTCTCCAGTTGTCTTTGCTGGATATATTTTATGCATTATTTTAACTTTATTATTCAGACAGCATTCATCACCAACGAGCCACGTTTCTTCCAGTCAGCTTCACCACAGAGTGAGGTCCAAAAGAATTTTGTGGAGGGAACAGTTCCAGCATGCAAGAGATTCCTGATGAATGTATTCCAGCATTTATTCTTAGTCATGGTTTTTTCCTCGGAGTAAATGACATGACTGAGTGGAACAGTGACAGAGATCTCTCTTGTAGAACCTCCAACCAGCTGCAGCGCCGTCCTCAGGAAGGGTTCGGGTTAGGGGTTCAGTTTACAGCACACGTCATCTCACAGCCTGAACACAGTCAGGTACAGACCTCACAGAGCTAAAGAGAGAACCAGAGCAGCCTCTGGACTTCCTCTGAGCAAGCGGTTAGTGGGAAGGAACCAAAACCCGCCAAGGGAGGAAAAAACCTCCAATAGAACCAGGCTCAGGGAAGGAGGCCATCTGCCTGGACCGGTTGGGTGGGAGTGGAGATGAGGGGGGAGGGGAGGGTAGCAGGATAGTAGATGGAGATCATGGAACAGATCGATAAATATGAATATAAGTATTGTGGGGGTCGGTGAGGCCGGCGGCTGGAGGTCAGAGACATGAAGCGCCGGATCCAGAGACATCTGCAGAGAGAACAAACACAGAGCTAGTGACATGTAATGGTGGTTATACCTGTATGGAAGGAAGAGAGAGGAGAGGAGAGGAGAGGAGAGGAGACCAATGCATCATGGGAATCCTCCAGCAGTCTGAAGCTACAGCAGCATCACTGAGG
>NW_007578457.1:414232-415190 GCF_000690725.1 Stegastes partitus
TCTGGCTCCAGAGTGTTTCTGAGGTGTTTAGGGCCAAATGCAAGAACCTCAGTTTGTCTGGATTTAAATGAAGGAAATTCCAGATCATCCAGCAGTGTTTCCTCTACATTCATTTAGGAGTGGTGGGCTGGACTGACTGGGGGCAGCAGGATCCAAACAGGGACAGCAGGACCCAAACTGGGGCAGCAGGACCGACACAGGGGCAGCAGGATAGACACGGGGGCAGCAGGACCGACACGGGGGCAGCAGGACCGACTGGGGGGGCAGCAGGGAGGACACAGGGGCAGCAGGACCCACACGGGGGCAGCAGGACCCACACGGGGGCAGCAGGACCCACATGGGGGCCGCAGGACCCACACGGGGGCCGCAGGACCCACACGGGCGCAGCAGGACCCACACGGGGGCAGCAGAACCGACACAGGGGCAGCAGGACCGACGCTGAGGCAGCAGGACCGACATGGGGGCAGCAGGACCGACGGGGGGCAGCGGAACCCACACGGGGGGCTGCGGGATCCACACGTGGTTCACTCTGGGGTCAAGTTAAACTTTTGTTTCTGTCTCGTCTTCCTGTTTCTGTTGTTTTCTTTGTCACTTCCTGTTGTCATCTCCTCTTCCTGATTGGTGGCTCCGCCCTAATTGTGTCCAGCTGCTCCCCATTAGCTCACCTGTGTATTTAATGTGTGAGTCTCCCTTTGTCCTGTTTGGCCAGTGGGTCATGTTCCTGCACCGTTCCTGTGCCGTCTACACCGTCCAGAGCTCCAAGCTCAGTGCTCCTGAGTTCTGCTCCTTCTATTTGATGCTTTGTTCTCCAGCTTCACTGTGAGTTCTTTGTTTGTTTTTTCTGTCCAGTGACCTGAAGAGGTTTTCTAGATCTGCTGAGGTTTTGTCGTATTTGACATTTCTGTTCACTTCCACTGTTGAGTCCTGCATCTGGACCCTGAACCTGAGTCCTGTCACA
>NW_007578458.1:0-29011 GCF_000690725.1 Stegastes partitus
ACAAAAAACAAAACAAAACTATAGGACAGTTTAAAACTTAATGAATATTCATAATATACCAGTCAGAAACTTTCTCCTTTCTATATTCCCAATAAAATTTAAATGAATGAAATTCACAGCTTCTGTCAACATTGTTGGCTATTCGGATAAAATATAAACTTTTCTGGATGTTTGTTTACCAAAAAAACAAAGTGAAAATGCTGCACCAAAATATAAAACTCTGCAGAGGATAGAGGACATAATGTCAGATACACACATTTTTATGACTATGGTATGTGTTAGATCAGTGGCAGTGAGGTGTGATGAGAATATCTGCAGTCTTCCTTTTTTTTTTTTTAGGAGATATTTACATGAAATGCCCAACACTTCTGCTCTTTTCATCCAAAGCTGCTACTGTATCATGTTTTGCCTCCCGTGGGATTCAAGCCTTTCAACCTGTCTGAGTTACTAGTGTCATAGTCTCCACGCTGAGCCTCATACTGCGCTGTACGTAAACATGTCAGGCTCAAACATCGCTAAAGTGAACTGGTTTGGCCGCTACACTTTCTCCCCCTACCACGGGGATGGGTATCTGAGGGCACGTCATTTCCATCTTCTCAGTATCAAATGCTGTGTCCTCCCTAACGAGGTTATGTAAGATTATCTGGTTCAAACCCTCTGAGTTCCCCTTAATTAGGACATCCTCCGACTCTCACTCTCTTTCTCTCACTCCCTTTCTTTCTTTCTTTGTTAACACACCACACACCGCTCAGGCATAAACCAGAGGATAAGGATCCAAGGTGACTCTGGAGATGTCGAGAGATGCTTGAAAGCAGCTGTAAGAATGATAATCTAGCCTTTGTATTCTTGTGCAAATGCCCATTCCCTCTTTATGGTTCAGTGGCTCCGCTTTCATACAGATTTGAAGGCTCCTTCCATAGTAGGATACGAGAAAAAAGAAAAAAAAATAACGAAGGCATATAAAAGATGGTAAGCAGGGGGGTGGCCTCGGATTGGAGCGATCCATGTTTCAACGGGGAGGTTTACAGAGGTAAACTAAGTGGGGTGCCTGGGGGTAACAAAATTCAGAGGCCTGGTAGGGAGCTCCCTTTCAAGGTCGATCTGACCTCATTGCTTAGTTTCCATCCTCTGTGAGCCACAAGAGGAGGGAAGGAGAATATGGGTGCAGAGTGACAATGAGATAAGACCCTCAGAAACAATGCATACCTTTGAACTGAGCACGATAGAGAGGGAACAGAGCCGACATATTCATTGACAAGTCTCTCGGCAGATTCGGACTTTTTGTGTGCCAGCGGACCTTTCACAGCAAACGACTCTGACTCCCGGCAACAAGCACTAACCTATAGAAAAATATATGACACAGCAGCAATGACGTGCAACA
Source organism: Stegastes partitus (assembly GCF_000690725.1). Classification (NCBI taxonomy): domain Eukaryota; kingdom Metazoa; phylum Chordata; class Actinopteri; family Pomacentridae; genus Stegastes; species Stegastes partitus. The sequence continues at coordinate 1,382 of NW_007578458.1, forward strand.
ACAGGAGGCAGGTGGGTGGCAGTAGGTGTGTTTCAGGGTGATTGTGGGCTGATTGTGATACAGTATGTCCGCATGGATGGAGAAATGTCTTCGCGGAGACGTTTATTTGAACGGCACACATTCGTGGGGCACATCCCTGACTGCTTTCCGCACATGAGAGAGGACAATGAGCAAACAAATGCTGGCTACGGAGAGCATCGTTATGCCGCTGCATTACATCATTAGAGGCTAAGTTGGCCATTAAAGGGAACAGGCATGAAGTCTCACGCTGACAACAAATCCATAAATATCATAAGGAGATGACTGGCTTCAAAGAGGCTGGATGGTAAAACCCTGTTTGGTGCTCTAACAGCAACATAACACATAGCATGCAGAATGAATCAACAGCTGTGATCAGAATGACATAAAGCACACGGTCTGATGGGAAAAAAGCCTCGGCTCATACAGCAGCTGACATTCAGATATCAAATATAATCCTCATACAAACCTGACATTTGAATAGTCCCCCGTCCCATATCGACAGTCACATGTGACATTCCTCATGCTGCATAGTCCATTTCTCCATTCCCCTCATGTCGGGGCAACAATAATGAAAGAAATTAGCAAGGTAAAGTCCCATCAGTCATGAAGCTGCTGGCCGACTGGGTGTACATTAGAAGATCTATTGATGCGAGCTAGTCACCAGAGAAAATACCCAACCGTGACGTGCGGACCCAGGCACAAAAATAGCAAAGGGGCCCTGGGAGGGATTACACAACAGCCCACGTTTAAGGACGCTTTTCCTCTCTCTCGCTGTGTTTCAAAGCACAGCAGCAGCTGCCTCACTCCACACACAGAGTGGGGAGCCGGCTATCATGAACCACAGAGCTAAATACCACCATTCTGCATAGCCACACTTCATTCAACCTCAGATTCGGTCATTTCTGGTAAACCTGAAACTGTGTGATCTGGATGAAGTCGTGCATTCATTCTGGTACCTGCATTCATTGACTGTTTTTTTATCTGTGAGGATGCGTTGGACAGAGCATTACAGTATATGTAAAGCAGAGGAGAAATGCATTAAGTGCATTGAAAGACTCTAATCACATGGTGCAGCAGCTCTGAATGTACATTTCCTTCATGCTATTCAGCGAGTATGCTGAGAAAGAGCTCAATGAAAGATGTGAGGCTGCCGCTGCAAAAATTAGACATGTTCTCTGAATTCTGAGACACCCACAGCCTGTTCAGAGCCAGTTCTTCCCGTCACGACAGGATTTGCTTTGTGAATGGAGTGAGTCGTGATGAGGGTGTCATTAACACGGCAAAAAAAAAAACTAGGACAATACTGCAGATTATGTGCAGCTGCAAAACCTCGTCCTGTGAATCAGATGTGAGAGTTTGGTTTAACGTGGTGCTTTTACAGCCTCTGCATTAACACAACAACGTGGGAAATGTAAAGAACGAGAGGAAAGGAGATGAGATGTAACCCTAAAGCAACAGATTGCATTGTCATATTTACATTTTAAACTGGTAATTCAACATTTAGTCGATAAAAATGTATATTATATGTAGTATTGCTTCATTATATTTATGTGAAAATTAAAACTACAGTCACTATTTAACCCACCTTTATGCTTCCTGCCCAGACTTTTTGTAAACACCATAACAATAAAATGCATTTGCTCAGATATTCTCTTCAGTTCTTTTGTTTATTTGACACATATTGTTAGTTTTCAGATAGTTTCCAGCATTATTAGCTCACGATGTGATATATTATACTAAACATTTTACCAAATATACTGGCAGCTAGTTTAAAGTGCTTCTCGCATATGAAAGTAACTGACTAACTGACTAACTAACTACTTTTGTGCTTCTTTTTTTTTCTCCAGCTGCATTCTAGAGGGAAATATCGTACTTTTTACTCCATTGCATGTATCCGATTGGTGCTGTTACCTTGCAGCTCCATTTTTTATTCATTTGTTGATACAGACACCTTAATAGACTAGCTTTAGAGCACGTAAACTGCTAAATTTGAGTGGATTGAATATTCAATTCTACTGATCTTTGGATATACTGTATGTCTGACCTGCCCTTCATGTCACAGTTTGTTAAGAAGCTGCTCCTAATTTCTGCTGCTAAATCCATCAAAGCAGGTCTTTCCCCTGATTCTCAGTGAATTTATGATCCGTCGCTTGTGTGAAACTTTGGCCTTTCAACACAATGTAATTTACACAACTATAAATACTTCACCCGCTTTGACCATCCTGCTCAGTTTCACTCTGTGCCATTGGGTGAGAACAACTGGGTGCCTCTATGAATAGGAGTCCTTGGGCTTTGGGTTTTGCACCAGCGGCTGCGGTTAATACGTACTTCACAGAGTTCCCCGCTCTTAAACGTAAAGCTTACGCAGCAGAACAAAGGCTTTAAACTTATGTAATGACTCACTGTTGAACTCCACCTCCCAGTTCAGAAATCCTACCCAAGCTTTTTAGTTCCCGAGCAGCCCAAGAAACTGTAATTTCACAGTGAATTTCCTTGAGAAAACAGCAACTCGCAGTGTGCCAGGGCAGCAGTGAATGCAGAGCCTGTGTATTGACAGAGTCCCTCCACAGTATGGAATTGCAGGGAGCTATTATTAGATATAGCCTCTAACAAGCCAAAGATGAAGTTGAAGCTAACTAACTGCACTGCAGCTGAGATCCATTATGCTGTATTCAGTATCTAGAGGAGCGGCACTAAAATGGCTGATACTCAATGTGCAGTGAAGGTCAAGTCGCCCGCCTCTATAAATATAATGGTCTGTCCCCCAGGATGTTCCACACTGCTTGGCATTTCCACTATCTAAAGCTACACCGCCGCTCCGCTGACCGGCTCAAATCTGCCACAAATTTGCATGTGATTGAATGCCACACATGCATCCGACTACTAGAAGGCCTCTAATGATATTAAAATAGATGGGAGGGGGTGAGAGGGAGTGGGGGAATGTTTATGAATGGAAGGAATGAGGTTTTCCTCCCTGCTGGCGGTAGTGGCGGTCATATGGCTGACTGAGATATCACTTACAGGGGACACTGAACCCTGCAGGTTGAACAAACAGCTGATACGGACACCGGCGCATAAAACGCCATTAAAACCTCCCGCGAGCTTCCACTTCTCACTTTGACGCATCAATTCATTCAGAAAACTTCTCCTGATTCCCCCCTTCTTTCCACTTCTTTTTTTTTTTTTTCCTTTTTAAATCGATCATACACCGTTTCATTTATCCTTCTCTTCGAGTCAGCCTCTCGAGCGGGCGTACTTATGCCATTATCACAGCAGTACCTGAAAATAATCTGACATGATTGTGTGTTTCCATGGCAACCATGCCAACGTCTCTAACAGTTTCCCGGTTCCTGTCTACATATATAATTATTGCCACAGATTACAGCACCAAGACTGCAGAAATGAGCGGAAGAAAGCGGGCAGTCGACCAGACAGATATGTGATCAAACTGTGTTATAGTTCTTCAGCTGACAGACATTAAAGTACAGCTGCTGTCAATTTGCATAAAATCATGGTGGGGAAAAAAAGTGTTCTCTGCCTTTTATATGAAATGCTGTCTTCATTTCAGTCCTTCATGCATTTATCATGTGCACTTTAATTCAAAAATTGATGTCCACCAGACGTTTCGGACATACAGATGCTTATAAATGCATAATGTAGCTTCAGTTCAATCTTCACATTGTCATAGATTTTAAGCGTGGTTAATTATCACTACATGCAACACCATCAGAAGTGTGACCGTCACACAAGGCAGACAGCATGAATTTCCAAATTGCAGTCTTTGCAATTTGCTTAATTGTATTGTTTCAAACTGTGATTTCAATTTTAATTGTTCAGCTCCTAATGGTTTTAATGTGCTGAACTCCAGCTTAAAGGATTAATCAATTTATCAATTAGCCACCAGCCAGAAAGTGAAGCAGCAACTCTGCAGCAAAAAAATTTTTTGAAATAAATTAATACAAATAAATTTTAAAAAACAAGTCAGACAACTGCATTTTAAGCAGTTTTCTCTTATTTCCTGTACAAATAATCAAGAAGAAGTGAAATCACTATGTGGAAAATATTTCCATGTGCCCCCAGATGTTACCAATACTAAAAAAAAAAATGACTGTACATACACTATATATATTATTTTTTCCCCCATTTGTTAAAATACGTGTCATATCTGCTCTGTGTAACTGCAGCCTGCAGTCTAGCAGACAAAACCCTTCATTTTTGACACGTGATGGCAGTTTATTTTTTTTTAATTATTAGATAATTTTGATTAAATATAATGATTTTAAGCTTATATTTGGTTAGAACCACACATGATTAATTCAAGGGCTGTCTGGAAATTGATAATCCTACATTTATTTCCATCTTTGCTGTTTCTGTCTCTCATAAGATTTTTTAAATTCAGTTTTTGTTACTATTTTTTGACATTATATGGACCAGTTTGACAAAAAATACATAAATAATAGAGTCAAATCATACAGTATTGTCCAAGTGTGACCAGTACTGGAACAAAAAACATGAATTTACACATTTACTGTAGATATTTTTAATTGTACTAATTATGATGACATATAACACATTCTCCAAATCAAACTGAAAACCAGTGATTAATTCCAGGACCATCATAGACCTGTAAATCTGATTATTCTTCCTGTTTTTATAGATTCTTGATCAATGGTGTCATTTTGGACATTTGAAAAAAACTAACACGCCTTGAAAACCACTGTGGGTTCATTTTGTCACTGAAAAATAAACTCCTTTTGATTAATCGACTAAATAATCAACATATTAATCGATAATGAAATGTGTAGCTGAGATAAAACCCTTAATTTATTAATTGTATTAATTAAATTACAGTTGCTTTAATGAAGTCAACCTACATTACAGTCCCACCTTCATGTTAACAACATCCAACATCACCTGCATTTCCCCCCAAACTGTGCAGGATGATAAATATGAAGACTAACCACGTTCTGCATTTGTCCACGCATGATCTGCATCCTCGCAGCTTTCTGTTTGTTTGTTTGTTTGTTTGGGGGATCAGCTGCCATGTGCGGGTCTCAGGCTGGGGATAGCCTGCTGTAGGGGGGGAGGAGGAGGAGGAGGAGAGGGAGAAGGGGGGATGCACGGACGTGAGAACCCCTTGCAAACCCCCCATCTGCACGTCATGGAACATTTGCAGAACAGGGACCTCCCACCTTAAAGGCGTGCAACAGAGAGCAGACACAACAGAGAGATCTGCCCTGCACCGGACTCACCAGCTCAGGTGACAAATACACCTACCGCCGCCGCCGCTGCCGCTGCGGGTCTGCCGGGGGGAGAGGTGCACAAGGACGGCCTGGGAACGCGCCCCCGGCCGCGGTGTGTAGGTGCGGAGCGCCGGAGAGTCTTACCGGTGCAGAGGGCTTCGTTACAGCCGCTTCACAAGGAGCGTTGCTTCCTCGGGTCGTCGGTGCACAGCGGGGTGCATGGATCGGTTTCACTCCGTCGGGTTCTTTATTAAAATGTCACAGGAGGCGGATCAGGTGTTGTTATATAAGTGGACAGCAGGGGGCGCCACCGGGAGGGATCACTGAATAACCCTGAGCTGAGAAATGGCAGGAAAACATGACTTCTGCTGGAGTTGATGCACAGCACCCCAACAGAGACCCAGCTCGTTTTATTTAACTGCCCCAACTAGTTTTTGCTTGTTTTTCACCTCACATTTTTATTTACCGTGGACTCATTTTTCTCTGTAATATTAAGTCCTGCACCTCAGTGGAAACAGCACCATCACTGCTAGAAGTACAAATAACTCAGAAAGGATTTTATGTTGTATGACAGTTGCAATGCCACAAATCATTTAAAAAAATACAATAAAGTTTATTTATTTCACAAAAAACCTGGAGCCACATGTACAACATGTCTACAGGTGTTACCACTTATGAAAAACATGTGACTCTGCATACTGTAGATGTTTCACTGCTTACATTTTAAATTTGTTTCTGTATGCTCCTGAAAAATCTTAGAATTTTAAAAGCCTTGCAACTCTATGAAAACAGCATAACCATAGCTATAAACCGAATGAACTCAAAATGTCTGTAATGGGTAGTTGACAAAGTTCTAAATTATAAAAAAGAAGAAGTTGAATTTCATCTGTTTCCCCCTGCTGAATGTGTCCTCCAACAGCTTGGCCCTTTGTATGACGTTTTTGAGCCATGCTGCGTTTATTATATTTTCTATTTACAGAATCTGGTGCAAAAAGTAAATTTTCTGGTGACTTTATAAATTAGAAATGTACAATGAGAGGATCTAATATCCTGATTTTAAACTTAGATTTATCTTCCAGATGGAACAACATGTCACAAAGTGTGTTGTAGAACTGTCACAAAGTTCAAACTCCAGCTATTCCTTCTGTTTTTATAGTTTCTGACTCTGCTGAATTGTGTAATTTTGCTGATTTGTTATAGATAACATGCCTTTGAAATCCCCTGGTGGTTTCTGCGGTTCATGGGATTGAACATTCTTTCACCTAAAACCACACTGACCAGCGCTGCAGACTTACTGCAGAATATGTAAAAAACAAAAACACAATCGTAGAAATCTGGAGAAGAAATCAAAAGCTCAAACACAGTCCATGACGTTTTGACATCAAAGGTCACCAGTGTCACATGTGGTCTGTGGGTTAATGCTTACAGTAAGGTTTGCTCAGCCTTCTCTGGACTTAAAAATGACTTTTCACTCACATGATTAAAACTTTATTATAAAAAGTTCCAAATACAAAATTAATAATCACGTATAAATGTTTATTCTTGATTCCCTGCATGAACATTTTTAAAAAAGAAACAGAGAATGCAGTGTTTCCTTCACTGATTTCACAGCAAACACCAGCTACGTTCAGTGATTTCAACCTACAAGCGATGGGTTCTGTGTCGGCCTGCAGCTCTGTCGGCTCCTTTTTAAGTTCCTTTAAGTGGCACCTGTCAGCCTCAGTGTCCAGGCCCACTGGCATGGCATCTGGCTGAAGGACAGCTGGGGCAGGAGAACCTGCAGTCCGCTGGGCTTTACAGGCTCCCACTGCAGAGACCCGTGACCGAGAAGCTCTACCTTTTTTAGAACAAAAGCAACACATGAACAAGCTTGACATGCTGACAAAGACAAGAGAGTAAAAAAAGAAGAGAGTAACTGCTCCATGAACAACCAGTCCACTTCATTTCTAAAGATGGAGCGGGATTATTGGACATTCTAGCAGCAGGGCTCGACCAGTTTACCTTTTAATTAAATAAAGGCCTTTTTTTATTGCAAAACAGTCTGTAAAACCAACAACTGGCACAGAATTAACAGACATTTAAAAAAAAAAAACAAACAAACAGCACAATGTCTTTTATGCAGTTGAACAAATGTATAATTCCATAAATCCTGACAAAGGGAAAAAGTAAAACTGGTTTTATTTGAATATTTATTTTGCAAAAAAACTAAACTGAATCAACATGTACAGCATTTTTCCGAGGTGTTACTAATACTGGAAAAGTGGTTTCTCTACATACTACAGATATTTAATTTATATTTTCATTTCCATACTTGTCTCCTGCCTGCTCTGTGTAAACACTGTCTGCAGTTCAACCCAGTTCTGCCAACCAGTCATGGCACTTGATTGTTGGTCGTAGCTTGATCGCTGCTAACGTAACAGTTGTGCCGAGAAATGCTGAATTTTTAGCTTTTAATAGAATCTGGTTGCAACAAATTATTTATTTTGGTGATTTTTTTTAATATGACATGTAGACTAAAATGATGTTAATGAAATATCTCAGTTTTAAACTTCGATTTGGTTTATTTTCCTGGTGAAACTGCAAATAACATGATTAATTTAAGGATCATTGGAAAGTTGCAACTAAGATTTTGTTCTGGATCTGATAAATGGTGTCACATTGGCATTTAAAAAAACAAAAAACAAACAAAAAAAGGATAAAGTGCCTTTCAAACCCGCTGATGAATTTTGGGGTTTAGAAGGATAAAGCAACAAGTCTTTGTTTCCATCTGTGTCCAGTGTGAGGATTTGCTGCTTTTACCTCTGTGTTATATTATAGGAAAAATAAATATTCTTGGGTTTAACACTATTTTTCTCCCACAAAGCAAAGTTGAAATACTTGACTCTGGTGGGCAGTTTCCACTATTTTATGACACAAAACTATCAGTCAAATAATTGAACAAAATAATAGTGAGATTATTCAATCGTAGATGTTAGTTGCAGTCTTACGTCCTGTTGTAACGTTTAAAAAGTCAAGCACCTTGATCTCCTCTCCTACTATACAGCGAGTTATCCAGCATTACCACACTGATCACTGTGTATATAAGGCTGTCACATCCTACAGATAATATTGACTAACAGCAAACACCGACTTTACTTTAAAAACACAAGTGGCCCACATAAATCCAACTCCAGTCTTTACTGCTAATTAGGCTTCACGGTTCAGTGAGTCCGTGCTGAGGATGTAATTCACTCTGGATCAACACTTAAAGTAAATGCAACCATGCAGGCACTGGAAAGTGTTTTATTGAACTGCAACCAATACACACCATGTTTAAAGATTAATGCTAGATTTTTTTGAGTTAAATCTGGGCTTGACATCTTGTCCAATATCCAGTTTTTACGAAAACACATGAAGCGCTCTGACCTCAAACATATTTTTGGCTTTGTAGAGCAATGCACATCCATACTAACCTATCTGCCAGAAGCTAATAGCCTCACATAAATATCAGTGGAGTTCTAGTCTTACCTGAGTTTGTCCTGGAGTAACCACGGGTTCATTCAGAATCACTGATCCGTTATTCGGCCACTCAAGTAAAATGGCAAAGATGGCCTTTTCCTGAGGTCTGGAAGTGTACCTGTTGGGAGACAGGCTTAAACATCAATATATAGGCTTTCATATGAGCATTAAATATCGCTAACAATAAGCAATAACTAACGATATACAATATGCTAGTTAGCATATTTAGATAGTTAGCATGTGCCATATCTACCATCTCCATTACTCCATCAAAGTTTATTGCCTCCTGATCCAAGACATTTCATGTGTGGTATCTGTAGATCCCACTCGTACTGTTTTCCTAGATACTACACACTTCTTGTGTTGTAGATCAGCTGTAGTACCTGGTTGTGCCACCAGGTGGAGCTTCTTACTTTTTGTTATTGTGTTGACCAGAGGAGGTGGGCAGTTCCATGTTGGCAAACAATTGTCATTATTGAATTTCCCTTCTGGGATAAATAAAGTATTTTTCATTCATTTTCATTCATTTCATGGAGGTTTAGAGAATAAAGGGGCACCATGACTTCTGTGACACTTACTGACGTCCAGCCAGAGCTTTTGATACACAATGGTTGGAATCAAGTCAGAGTGTTACACAATCCAATTAGCTTGTGCTATAGAGCTAAGATTGTGATTAATAATGTGTCTGTTGATTAAAATGACAATACACAGAAAGCGTAAGTGTCCATAGTGTTCCACTTGCATGATTAATTGATCAATTGTTCATTTATAATGCTGTACTTGATACAACGTCCTCATTACTACTGAAGCTGTACCAATCCATTTGCTCATCTCATGCTACATTTTTCAATCAGTCATGGACAAGATCCCAAAATACTTGAACTCTCTATACATTATACATGCATACAAAGGTTCTACAGGATGACTGAAACTATTTTTATACATTTTACCCAAAGTGTGTCCACTGTAAGCCAAACATAACGCATCAACAGAACTGAGAACCCACCAGATGTGTGGAGTGACGCTGTCGTTCTGAGCCCTCCACGCTGTTGTGTTGTAAATCGCCTCCCCGTTCACCCTCAGCCACCGGCCCATCTGCCTCAGACGCTCCTCGAAGATCGGAGCGATCCTCCCGTCGTGTGTCGGGCCGACGTTCATCAGCAGGTTTCCTCCACAGGACACAGTTTCTACAAGTGTCTGAAGAACACACTGGAGCTAAAGCTGATGTGTGGGTGTGTTGCAAATCAGTTCATCATTACAGGATCATTTCAATACATGGCTACAATGAACAAAGAGAAGACGGGGAGTAAGAAGATTTTTTGCTGAAAGGGGCTCTTCTTTTAGGGAAGTGGGGATAAAACCTGCAAGTAAGCCCCTAAAACTGATAGATTAATTGATTAGTTGATTGCCACAAAATAATAGCTAATGATGTGTGTTGAAGCATTTTTTTTAAAGCATATATGATTCACAGGTTTCTTAAATGCTGGTTTTCCTGGTCTTCTACAATAGCAAACCAAATATTGTTGGGTTATAGCCTTTTCTTTCATATGTTTTATATGTTTTCTACCTTTTTTCTGACATTTCGTAGATTAGAAATTAAGCCATTAACTAGAAAATCAAATGCAAATTCTAAAGAATTATTATTGCTTCTTGGATAAACAGTCAGAAGATGGAGTAAAATGCCACTGAACAAAACACTTTTTAGATTATGGTTTGTGTTTTTACTCAAACTGAAAGGGAAAACAAACAGTAACAGGATTTATGGGTAGTGTAGTTTCTCCATTTTTTGGACCGCTTCTAAACAATTTACAATCATTTCAACCACAAACAGCTCAGTCTTCCTTCTCATGTTTTCCAGGGATTTTGGCTGCATCACGTGGTCTTCACCAGTAGATGGAGCACTAACTGCCCTGCTGCCTGTTTCTGAGGTCAACATGCATGAGAAGCAACAAGAAGAGCCCAGAGAAGGCCTCCTGCTGAGGTATGAAGTGGTCAAAAGCTCCAGAGAAAGCAAGTAAGCTGAGGTAGTTTTGCTGATAAATATCTCTTATCTATTCCAATAAATTACAGCATAATGTGATTACCACAGAATCCTTATCTTTTAAAAATAACATATGAAAAACATTTAAATTTCATCTAGTCCTCACTTTCTTTGTTTTGTTTTTTTTCACACACTAGACTGCATTTGGTAAAAAATATTTTAAACAAGATTATTGTTGCTGCTTGAGAATCTGCTGCAACTGAAGATTTTCTCAATCGACAGTTTTATCTGCAGCATGTTATAAATACAATCAATATTTAGATTAAAGCACCTCAAATATCCATTTTGACTGCTTGTTTTATTAAATAGTCATCCTCCAAAGATATTCAGTTCACTGTCACATATGACAAAGAAAAGCATAAAATCACTGCTATCAGAAGCTGAAGCCAGAAAACTTCTGACATGATTCCAATTCTTATTTAAATAGCTGTCAGTTAATTTACTGTCAAAAGTGTGAAATAATCCAGTGTGCCATTTTAACATATTTTAGATTACATGATGATGATTATATGAGTTGATTTTTATCAGGGAGGTAAATAAATGAAGCTTTGAAGCTCTCCATGTTGTAATAAGTGTATTCTTTCAGCAGCCATATGGGAGCTTTCACTTCTATCACGTCATCAGCAGCAGGTGGTTGTACAGTTATTTCAGTGCACTTTTGATGACGCAACATATTCTTTACCAGCAGTTTTGTTATTTAATTAAACGTAATAAAATCAAACAGGAAATGAGGTTTTAAACTCACCGCCACAAGCTGCTCGATGCTGAGGTAGTCGCTGAGAGCAGCGTTTCTTCTGTAACCCCAGGACTTGGTGTCGATGGTCATGCAGTTTTCCCATTTGTGCTGGAGCAGGTGTCCCGGCTGGTAGCGATCTGCACAGGTGTAGTAACCGCCGTGGGTGCAGATGGAACCCAAACCCCAGCGATCATTTGTCACCACCGTGTCTCGTACTGGACTGTGAAGAAAAACACACTTCATTCAGTTCAGTTTTTATTGGCATGATGGGAAAACAGGTCGCTTCATTTCAAAGTCTACCTGTCATTATAGAGCCAGGCCAAGAAACCGGTGCTGTTCCAGTAGCTGTCAGGTGCGTCTCCGTCCCCATCAGACCAAAGCACCTCCGGTTTGTACTTGACGACGAGCTCGTAAAGCTCAGGCAGAGTTTTAGTGGTAGGAAAGTAGTTTGTAGTGAAGACGTTGGCGGCGTCCTGTTCAAACAGCGGGTTGAACCACTCAAAGAGAGAGTGGTACAGGCCGAGACGCAGGTCGCTGTTACTGCGCAGAGCACTCGCCACCTCACCCACCAGGTCTCTTTTTGGTCCAACGTCCACTGCGTTCCAGTTCCAGGAGTTTTTTGAGCCCCAAAGTGTGAAACCTGAGAAAGACGGCAACAAAACAAAACGACTTCTGTGTGGCTGAAAGAGCACCACACATTTCTGACACTCACTACGTTACTGTCAGTGTTTGGATTTTGTGCACAAGCTTTCGTTCTTAGCAAGTATTACTAAAACTCAAATTAAGCTCATTTTGTGTACCTTCATGGTGTTTTGTGGTCAGGACGATGTACTTCGCTCCCGATGAGGCAAAGATGTCCGTCCATTCTTTGGCATCGAAGAACTCAGCGGTGAACTGCGGAGCAAAGTCTTGATACCTGAAGTCTGGAGGATAATTCCTCTGCATGAAGTCAACATACGGCTGTAGCTTCTGCTTCTGCCAGTACCACCTGGAATACAAATTAAAATGAAGAAAAGGCTGAAAGAAGGGGAACAATTTTGATAGTAAAATACATCTTTGTCAAACATTTACTGCAACTTTCTTGGAAAGTAAAATTGTTTTTAGAAAGTAAACAAATGTTAATAAAACAATAATAACAATTTTACAAAATGACTTAACCTAAAACTTTGTAATAAACTCTGAATGTATAATGACAAGTTTAAGCTGAAGTCCCTATAACATCCTAAAAACGTTAAAATACTCACTCCCTATGTAACAACATGTTCCAGCCATGCTTGGTGATTATATGAGTTAAATAATAATATTTTTTTAATCTTCTCATGTTATAATTAGTTTATTCCTTCAGTAGCTGTACTGGAGCATTTCATTAATATCACTTGATTTCCATCAGCAGCAGTTTCCTGTCTTTTCTCTGCACTTGAAAGAGTTCAATGTGCTGGTCTGAAGCTTTTTGATGACAACTTGTTCTCCACCAGCAGATAATAAGATTCAAACATGGATAATGAATTTGAACATGGTGACTGGAATCAGGGGAAATGGCCCCTTCAGCTTTTAAACCAAATAAAAATCTTGCATGGTTTTAAACTGTCATCACTGTCATGACATCTTACTGGTGGAACATGCAACATGTGTGGACTTCAACGGCTCCGTGGCGCAATGGATAGCGCATTGGACTTCTAGGTAGAGGCGAAGAGATTCAAAGGTTGTGGGTTCGAGTCCCACCGGAGTCGCCTTTTGAAGTTTTTTATTTTTGGATCAACAAAGTTCTATTTGCTCTGATCTGATCTGATCTTATTTTAATTAAGAAAATTATTTGTTGAAAATGTTTTTTTTAATGTGAAGTTCATTATGTAAACAAAATAATAAGAAAAAAATTGAAGCCGATTATGAGATTTGTCACATAGCAAATATGCCTTTTAATTAATAAAGAATATACTTTTTCTAAACTCCTAGTGATAATAAATGTATGGTACAGTACCTAAAACTTTATATTAAGCTCTGAATGTATAATGACATGTTTAAACTTAAGTCCCTATCATATCCTAAAATGTTAAAATACCCATTCCCTATGTAATAACTTGTTCCAACCATGCTTACTGATTATATGTGTTGATTGCTTTTTAGGGAGGTAAATAAAATATGTTTTAAAGCTTCTTATGTTATAATTAGTTTATTCCTTTAGCAGCTCTACTGGAGCATTTGATTAATATCACCTGATCTCCATGAGCAGCAGTTTGCTGTTTTTTCTCTGCACTTCAACATGCTGGTCTCAAGGTTTTTGATGACACAACATGTTCTTTACCAGCAGATAATAAGATTTAAACATGGATCATGAATTAGAACATGGTGACTGGAACCAGGGGAAATGGCCCCTTCAGTTTTTAACACAATACCTCTGACAGGTTATTTTTTTCTTCCGTGTAAGAAGCAGAGATTTGTGTAAAATGCTCTGAATGTCCGGAAATGTTTGAACATTAACAGACATCTTTTTATAACACATGAGTCCAGAGGTTTATACATGAATTCAAATGAATTCATTAATCACTGACACAAATAGGTGCCACACGTACATTTAAACAGGTTACTTCCCCAAACAAAAGACACAAAAGGGGAAAGAAGAGTAAATCACAACCGCATGTGTTGAATTAACACGGATAATATTTTAAAAAAAATTCAAAATGGATGATTATTTGAAAGCATTATATTCCATTAGATTCTGAATTGTCCACTGGTGCTTTATTTATTTGTTTTCATTTACATACTTAAAGATAATTCCACCATAAGGAACGAAAAATTAATCAGAATGCAAGAAATGAACTTTTTGAATCCTTGAGGGAGGACACCTACATAAACAACTCTGCCACCTTTTCCTATCACAGTAAATTGACCCTTTATTTGTTTGTTTGTTTGTTTGTTTGCTTGCTTGCAGCTTTTATACTAACTAATTAATAGTTGTAGTGACTTTTAAAATTCCCTGGCTCCACATTTTCAAATAAGATGACGTGATCCTTTTCTTTGTCATTTATGATAATGAACTGAATATTTTGAGGGTTGGATCTTTGGTCAATAAGACAAAAATCATCTTTTTTTTTCAAATCCTACGTTTTTCATTATTTTCACGTAGTGACAGAACAAGTAACGTTCCTGCCACCTGTGAGTCGAGGTAATTCTTGGTAGATTCTTTGTAGCCAAGTCCAATCAACACACTCTTCTGCTACCAAGAATCTACCTGGATTGTATGTTTTGGCCAATCAGCGCTGGTATCGCTACCACGGTATCTGTCCAATCAACGCTCCAATCGCTACCACAATATGTGGCTAATCAGTGCTGGTATTGCTACGAAGACCCGCCCCCCTTTCTACCAAGAATTGACGAATCAGAGACTTCGGGCTGCCGGCTGGACGAAATTCAAATATGATTATTCAAACACGATAACGATCCATCAGCTAAACGCCGCTTTATGGCTCTACTTCAAGCCTACTTCACATTTATACGTTCTGGTAGCTGCAGTTATGAACATTTACCAGTTTTAAGTATTAAAACAATTTTGGACCGAGCGGGATTCGATCCGACGATCTCGGGCTACTGCAGTCAAGGCGTCTATGAATGACACGAATGAATTCAATACATGCTTCGTAGATACAACATTATATTCCATTGTATTGTGAATTGACACCTGGTGCTTGGTTTTCGCATTTTTACATAGTTAAAGACTCTTCCACCACAAATTGACGCAGAAAAGGCACAAACTGGTGCATAAAAACAATCAGAATGCAGGAAATGCACTATCTGACATTCCTGATCACTTTTTTACGTGTTGTTTGAGCTTTGAAAAGCTTTGTCCAGCTTCTCCTTTCCTTCATTCAACAGAAAAATAACCCACAGCTATTTTACTAATCAATGAATAGTTGTAGTCACGTTTCAAGTCAAAATGCCGCGTTTCCTGGCTCCAGCTTCTCAAATGCTATGATTTAAGTCGTTTCGCTTTCATATATGATAGTAAACTGAAATACTTTAGGGTTTTGGTCAATGAGACGTACAATCAAAAGAAAAGCTTGAGTTTTCCCAACTCCGTGTGTCATCATCGCCATGACATCTTACTGACGGAACATGCAACACGTGTAGACTTCAACGGCTCCGTGGCGCAATGGATAGCGCATTGGACTTCTAGGTAGAGGCGAAGAGATTCAAAGGTTGTGGGTTCGAGTCCCACCGGAGTCGCTTTTTGAACCTTTTTTTTTTACTTTGGGATCGATAAAGTTTGATTTGGTCTGATCTCATCTGATCTGATTTTAATTGAGAAAATTACTCGTTGAAGTTTTACTCAAATTCTCGATTATTACTTATAGTCTTGTGAAAATGTGTCTTTAATCTGAGGTTTATTAAGTAAAGAAAACAAAATACCAAAGTTAAGCCTGTTATTAGAATGGTATATATTTGACACATAGCAAATGTGCCTTTTTTATTATTACCGATTATACCTTTTCGAAATTCCTTGTGATAATAAAAGTATGCTGCAATTAATGATAATAAATAAGACGTACAATAACGTAATAACGTAGTAAGATGTTGATCAGCAAAACAATCCCATGTTAACTCTATCTGCTGATGAAGACTAGCTATTAGCCAACAGAAGAGCTACTAAATGCACCTTGTGATATTTCTCAACCCACATTCTTGTACGTTATACGTATATTTTAATCGGATTCTAATGCTCTCAAGCCACACACAGTATTTGTGGTTTATTACACAACATATACATTAATACCCAAATATGAATGACTGTAGCTAGTACAGCTGTGCTTGCCTGGATGTCAGGGCTCATAAATGTAAAATCTTGTGATATTATGTTAAAGGAAACGCTCACCAGAACCACTCGCTGCCGAAGCTGGGCACAGAAAACACTCCCCAGTGTATGAAGATGCCGAACTTGGCCTGGTCGTACCACTGTGGCAGCGGTCTGGAGTCGATGGACTTCCAGTTGGGTTCGTATTTGGCTCCGCAGGTGCCGATCAGCAGCATCGATGCGAGTAAATAAATCACGTTTGGAGCCATTTTAAGGCAAAACCGGTCGACGTGACACCAAAAAACGCCTGGCTATCACATGACAACGCAGAAAATTGTCTATAATTATCACGTAATAAAGCGAAAGGTCATAAAACGGACAAAAGGAGAAAATGATGCACCGTAAAAATCTAACAAAATGCAGCTTCTTCTGGGAATGCTTGATTTGCTACCGTTGGTTCACCGTCGAGGTTCAACTCATCAGATTTAGGAGACACCGCTTCTTCGAGCTACGCGGTGTTGTCGATCAAGCGCACCGACGACTGGCACATGCGTACTTCGCTTTTCTTTCAGGAAGCGGTTATTGTTTTGGTTGTGGAGCACTGCGTCGTCCACATGCATGGATACGTCGATTGTCACTGTCATATCTCTGCGGGGGATTTTGACAAGGTATGAGCGCACTTTAAATGAATAATTATTCATGTTTTATCTTTGAAACTTCTTACGAGGCGTTAACTTTGTCTCTTTTTGTCGTCAGGACATAGAAGAAGTGATTGAGAGTTCAAAAAAGGTGAGCTGCTTCATTTACAAGCTGAAAGTCAAATGGGGATTGTCCTGTTCTTTATTTAAGCTAAATTTCTTGCAATATTTTTGTCCAGGCTGGATTGTTGGCCCTGTTAGCTGTGGCTGAGCATGCTGGAGAATTTGACAAGATTATTGAGTTGTCACAGAGGTAACTATGACTGCTTGAAATGGTGTAACTTCACTTTTCTGGACATGTTTAATCGACAGCTTCACCTTTCCTTAGGTTTCCAGGTTTTATTTTCCCCTGCTTAGGAGTCCACCCTGTTCAGGAAGTTTCCCCAGAGCAACAGAGGGGTGCTTCTCTCCAGGTAATGATACTCCAGTTTAAAATTGTTCAGTTAATTTTTATTTATATAGCCCCAATTCACAACATATGTAATCTCAGGACACTTGACACAGTAAGGTGAATCCCAACAATATTATATTATAGAGAAAAGCCCAACAAATGCAAAGATTTACTTTGAGCAGCAGTTGGTGACACTGATAAGCAAAAACTGTCCTTTAACAAGATGAAACATTCAGCAGGCTCAGAAAGGGTAAACATCTGTCTCGACTGGTTAGGGTCAGGTTAAAGAAGAGAGGGGAAAAGATAGCAGAGAGAAATCAGACAAACAACATGTAGGAGAACACTAAACATTAGGGAGGCTGGTTGGCTGTGTGGCAAAGAATAGAATAGAAAAATACTTTATTTATCCCAGTCTGGGAAATCACTGTGGTACAGCAGCAGCAAGAGAAAAACACCATTCACAACAGAAAAAGAGCTAAAGTTAAATACTATTTTAAAAAGACACACAAATTACAAGAGAGAACACACAAAGTTAGAGACATGCAGGCATCCTCGAGCAACCTGGGCTCCTGGCAGCATTACTAATAGATGGTTAAGAGTCACCTAAGCAGCCTCAACTATAGGCTTTGTCAAAAAGGAAAGTTTTAAGCCAAATCTTAAAAGTACATAGGATGTCTGCTTCCTGAACACAAACTGGGAGCTGATTTTACCGGAAAGGAGCCTGACAGCTGAGGCTTTCCTCCAAATCTTGGTACATTCTTGGTAGCCACGTCCAATCAACACACTCATCTGCTACCAAGAATCTACCAGGATACTATTCTCTGGCCAATCAGCGCTCGTATGGATACCACAATACCTAGCCAATCAGTGCTCGTATTGCGACAAGACCCGCCCCCTTTGCTACCACAAATTGACGAATCAGAGACTTCCGACTGCTGGCTGGAGGAAATTCAAGTTGACCCACGGTAACCATCCATCTGTTGATTAGCTATACACCTTTATGCCTCTTCTTTGGCTCTGCAGTAATCCTTGTTATATTAGTTGTTGTTGGTTGGTTGTTACAACTAATCAGGAACAACCAGGATTCGATCTGACAATCTGGAGCTATTGATGTTCAGATTCTATGAATAATATGAAGGAATTCATTATATTCTCCATTTATGCTCCATTATATTCCATTATTCTGAGTTGACACTTGTTGCGTGGTTTTGCATTTTCCTTTTCATCATTAGAGACACTTCCACCATAAATTGATGCAGAAAAGCAAAAACTGGTGCATTAAAACAATCAGAATGCAGGAAATAAACACCATTTTATGTGTTGTTTGAATTTTGAACAACTTTGTTGCCTTTTTCTACGACACTCACCTGCCAGAAAATTAAATGACATATTCTGATAATCAGTTAATAGTTGTAGTCACTTTTTAAGTCAAAATGCCACGTTTCCTTGCTTCAGCTTCTCAAATGTAATGATTTGATGCTTTTTATTGTCAGATATGATAGTAAACTGAGTATTTTGGGGTTTTGGTCAATAAGACGTCATTCTTCCATTCTGTGTTTTTAAACTAAAGAAGCCACACATAAATGTGCTGTCTAGGAGCAAAGTGTTCTATGGGGATTATATGGCACCATGATTGCTTTAAGAAAATAACTCCAAGGTTCCTCACAGTAGTTCTGGAAGCCATGAAATTACCACCAAGAGTAAATAACTGAAGTTTTGTCTGAATTTAGAAACCAAATTGCAGGCCATCTCGACTTTTTTTTTTTTCTTTTAGAACGAGGAATCACTTCAAATCAATCCAAAGTTGTTCTGAGTGATCACCTGTGTCCTGTGATAAAAACCTTTCTATACTGATGGGAGTGATCTCTTTCAGCATGACAATGCCTCCATCTATGGGCCACGAGGGGTCACTGAATGGTTTCATGAGGAAGAAAACTACAGGTCACCACATCCATTGGTCATTTTAGACTGACATGTTAGACAGCGCTTTCCTCCACCACCATCAAAACACCAAAAATGAGGGGATATCTTTTGGAAGAATGTTATTTCATCCCTCTGGTAGAGTTTCAGAGGCTTGAAGAATCAATGCTGAAGTGCACTGATCATGTTTAGGCAGCATGTGGTGGCCCAACACATTACTAAAACACTGTATGGTGTTTTTCCTTCAATTTGTCCACCATCAGAATGTTTGCACTTTAGTAACCTAATGTCATGATTATATTTTACCACATTAACGAGTGAATTAATCAGACTATCTGTCTACTCTGTGTATTTATGCTGTTACTCTTCGTGGGGTTCTCTCTTATATTCTTTTGACCTTTTTAAAATAATCCTTTGTGGTGCTCATAGCATTTCAAAACAGCAGCACTTCTTTCCTGAAACAATGTGCCCATTACTTTAGATGATTACCTTTATTCTGATTTATTTTAGGGACTAGTAGTTTCACTGATCTGGTCTCATTAAGTCTGCAGATTATCTATTGTTGTTATCTATACGTTGTTACTGGTGTGACTAGTTGTTTTCTAAATGTGCTTTTCAGTGCTTTCACCACAACTGTGTTTAGATGGTTGTCAGAAATCTCAGAGTAATGAAACTGCGTGTTGTGCTTGATGCAGCTATTTTGGTGAATTATTTTATGGTCTGTGCAGCTCGAGTAAAGACTGTTTTTGTCTGTTTTGCAGGATCTTGATGCTGCTCTACCCATCATAGAGAAGTACAAAGACCAACTTGTTGCCATAGGAGAGGTAAAGATTCGGCCTCTTTGATGCCACTGAAACATCAGTTTCCGTCATTAATTATTACGGTTCGACCTTTCTCTCTTGTAGGTTGGTTTGGATTTTACGCCCAGATTCGTCAGCAGTGACAGTGATAAAGAAAACCAAAGGCAGGTCCTGATTCGTCAGGCACAGATAGCCAAGCAGCTGGATCTGCCTCTGTGAGTGTCACAGTACTGATTAAGTTGATGAGTTAATGAGCTGGTTAATGAGCTGATGATGTTACTCAGCTGATAATGTCGGATTTTAGGAAATCCACCGACACAAGAACTCTCGACTGTAAGAAATCCTCCCTGAGATATTTATAAATGGTTAAAAAACAGCTGTTGGTGGCATCCTCTGAATTTCCTGTCTGACTATTTGCAGCAGTTTTTAATCAAAGGAGAATTTTAAGGAGATTTTTAAAATGACGGAGATATTGCAGCACCAGCCACACTGACACTTCCTCCGAGGATAAGCACAACAGTCCACTGATAACCCTCGATCATTAAATTGACGTCTAAGTTAGAGAACCAGTTGGGGAAAGGGCTCCACGTCGAGCTGATTCAGCAGATAGTTTGTTGGTCTCTCATAAGAAGTTAACTGAGTCATTGTTGTAATTCATTCCGCTTAAGATGTTTCTCCCTCCCGTCTCTCAGTAGTATCCTAATATTTTGTAAAAGCCAAAATAATCCGTCTCTTATCACCTTCTGAACCCCAAAACCTGCCAGGAGGTTGGAAAGGCATGCTGCCCTTTTTTCTTTTGTTTTAATCACAGAAGTGACACCTTGTATCGAAGCCAGAAACTACAAAAACAGAAAATATTGACCAATAATCATCTTTCCAACAGTCCTTAAACTACTCATCTATGACTTGTGCTTCAGCTGGAAAAATGACCCAAATATGAGCTTAAAATTGTGATATTTCATTAAAATCATTTAATTCAATGTACACAAAGTGTTTGCAGTAACCAGAATCTATAAAAAACAAAAAATCCTGTGCTGCTTGGTGCAACTGTGAAGCAAGTAGTGACTCAGCTAAAACCAACAGTCACATGATTTTAAACAATCTGGCTTTTCGGCTGAACTGCAGGCTTTGTTTACAAAGAGCCGATGGGAGACAAGTATGGAAAGAATTCAAAAGTATAAGTAGTGAAAATAGTGCACACATTGAGTCCAGATGTTTACACTTTTTGTTAAATACGTTATTTAAAGAATCCAACTTTAGTTTTTGTCTTTTTTATTATTATTTATGGTAATATAACTTTCTTCAGTTAACATTTTGGAGTTCTCAGGACTTTATATTGCAGAGAAAAAGGAGCCCACAGTGAGCAAAAAGAAGTTGGCATGTATAGTCATTGAATTGTTGTACTTGTAATAGACTTGTGCTGAAATGTTTGGTTTAAATCAGTAACACAAAGCACCTAATAGCTGACAAACCTCTATAATATTTGTGTGTTTTATGTCTAGAAATGTTCATTCGAGGTCTGCAGGAAGACCCACCATCCACCTCCTGAAGGAACAAGGTGAGCAGCTGAGCTTATCCTGTCTGATAAAACTTTGATAAACTGTTTACTCAAGCCTTCTAGAAATAACCTGCAGTTCCTCTGCAATGTCACTAGGTGTTGAAAAAGCTCTTCTTCACGCTTTTGATGGGAAACCGTCTGTGGCTATGGAGGGAGTGAAGGCTGGATATTTCTTTTCCATCCCTCCGTCCATAATACGGAGTGAGCAGGTACAGCCGAGCTCCTGAACACAACTTATTGTTCATTTGCACGCATAAATACTCAGATTTAATTCACAGTTCCACATCGTGCAGCACTGGAGTGTTGGTTGCACATTGGTTGTTAATGATTGATGATGGTTGCTTTGTGTGTTTTCCACCAAGAAGCAGAAACTTGTGAAACAGCTGCCGTTAGAGAATATCTGTCTGGAAACTGATTCACCTGCACTCGGTCCAGAAAAGCAGGTAGAGTTGTTGTTTTGTTTTCAAAATAAATGTTTTATTCTAACTTTTTTTCTTTTCTTTTCTATTGCCATCTGAATATTTTTTAAATTATAAATGTGACTGTATTGGGTAAATGTTTGCTGACTTTATTGTAATTACAGTTTATTTTGCCTACTTTTGTCAAATAACTTTTGTTTTGTGTCCCGATCGCAGGTGAGAAATGAGCCAAAAAACATCAGTGTTTCTGCCGAGTACATCAGTCAAATCAAAGGCGTGTCGCTGGAGAAGGTGATAGAGGTGACGACACAAAACGCTCTCCGACTTTTCCCGAAACTGAAATCTGCCCTCAGACCCTGACGGAGCCTTATTTACAGACTTATATGTCCACAATCTTCTGTTGCCATAGCAATTTTTCAAATTAATTTATTGACTAATCGTGCATTCATGTGAGTTGTGAAGCTGTTTGAGTTTGGTGCATTTGTGTGCTTTTAAGAACATAGATGCAACAAAAAAGATGTCATTTAAAGTGTTTAATCAACATGTTTATAGCTGTTTCCAGTGTCTGCATGATGAGATAATATTACAGATTGAAACTCTTTTACAATCAACCAAACATTTTCTAATTTTCCTGCCACGTCTCTGTGTGTTTGATGCTGCTGTTCTGACCCGAGGGCCTGTACACATTCATTTTCCCACTCAGCAGCTCATCTTTTCAACTCATCCGACCTCATTAATGTGCTAATGTGATTGAACTAAAACGCCCTGAAGTGTAAATAAATGTACAAAGACACTCCGGGTCAATTGAGCCGTAAATTTGAATGTCAGAGCCACATTATTAAAAGCTAAAAGATTTATGGACACAGTCTGTTCGTGGCTGTTGATGGCAGCGTTCTTAAATAAAGAAAGGTGAGACAACAATTTAACACTCAAGTTGTGTATTTTTCATGCACGTGATACATGCGAAACATCCAGCGTTTCATAAACACCTTGTCATGCAACAACAACAGCTTACCGGTGCGAGTCATGCTCGCTCATTTAGACGCTGACGTCAGTGTGAAGAGAACAATCACAGCATGTCGGTGGTTTACAGGGCGGTGATATAAAGTCGGCACGTTTTCAGGTCACTTTCTCTCTTTCTAATTGAAAGGCGATTCATCATTTACTGATGCTGCCAGACTTTAGTGGTTCTGGATCAGACACAGTTCACATCTGTTTGGGGTATTGCTGCCTCAAGTGAGCTCGTACATTTGAGTTCTGATGTTAATTGATGAAGTTAAGTTTCATCACATTGTTGAATATTTATGATCGGCCTCCCTCCCTTTAAAGAACCCGTCTGTGAAATGTTTCTTACGTTAACACATCTGTATGAGGCTTTTCCATCTCATATAATCAGAGCACTTCTGCTTGACCGTCTCTGATTTGCCTTAAAATGTTGACATCATAAATATGGATATTTAATAAAACAATATCTGTGAAATTTTAGCTTGATGTATCAAATACTTTTAAAAAAAATGTAATCATTCCAAAAAAATTCCCATCTACTCATTTCAACACCTTTATTCGCACATAGAACGTTGAGGGTATGTTTAAATGACAATATCTCAGGAACTTTTCAAGATAAAAGCCTGAAATTTTCACTGTTATTTCCCATCAGGTCATTGATGAAGAATTAGACAAGCAAATCAAATAATGTCTGATTACTGGTGAGTTAAAATGTGAAGAAAAAGCATGCTGTACGATTTTATCACTTTTGTGACCAAGTATTTCATGATAGAACGTATTCTATGTGTTTTGTTTTATATTATTATAACATGCAAGTACATATGGTTTAGAAAATATCACACGTTGATGTATGCTTTAGCAAGTTTTGTTCATTTGTGCTCAAATATTAAACTTTTTTTCATATTTCACCCATTATAAGAGACTGTTTGAGCTACTTGTCAGTACAATAGTTCAGATTCTGAAGCAATAACATGATGAGAAATAACTGGAAACTTCAGGCTTTTATCTTTATTTGTTCCTGAGATACTGGGTTCAGACATAATCTCACATTTCAAGTGGGTCGATGAAAATGTATTTTATCTCGCAGAGTATTTGATATATCAAACTAAAATTTCACAAATATCCATATTTTATGTTTGAACATTTTCAGGCAAATCAAAGATGGCTGACAAAGTCTAAAAATCTGGCAGTGTTGATTTTTTTAATATACTTTACATACTATATAAACTTGCCCTGTGATAGACTGGTGACCTGTCCAGGGTGTCCCCTGCCTTCACCCTAAGTCGGCTGGGATAGACTCCAGCCCCCCATGACCCTCATGAGGATTAAACAGTGTATAGATAATGGATGGATGGACTATATAAACTTGATGCACAGAAATGAGTTTCTAGGGGTTAAATCAATGATGGGGAGGAACTTTAAGAGCTGCAAACTTAATTGTGGCATTTAGATTGTTTGAATTGAAAGGTTTAATGTCAGGATGATTTAAATACAATTTGAAGTGTTTTTCCAAGCTGCTGAGTACATTCATGAGCCAGTTTATTAGGTCTACTGAGCTAAAACTAATACAATTTAATACAGCAGTCTTATAGTGTGACCTACACGTGTTAATCAGCTATTTTACAACAATTTCCCTGAGGTGCCCTACCAAAGGGATCAATAAGTTCTATCTAATCTAATCTAATCTAATTTTCTTTTTTGTAGATTTAGCTGTAAAGGTGTATCAATAACGGTTTGGGCATTGTGTCCTTTGCAGGTGATTCTTTTATTTTATCTGCCCCATCTACGTACATAAGTACATAAGCTCTTCTCTTTAGTTTGTGGGAAGTGAGCATATTGATTTGGTGATGTTCATGTGATTTTGGTGTTTACACTGTGAGGAAGTCAGATGAGATTCTGCTCAGTCAGTATCGACCCGTCATCTGGAGAAACTGCTGCTTTTATCTCCACCAGATTACTGTCATGGACTTTATTCAGGTCCACCTAAGACAGTGATGAGGGAAAAAAGCAACCCCCAATGCTGCTGCTGCTGCTGGAGTTTTAACTGACCAAGTTGAACATCTGGTCACAGGTCTGTCAGGTTTTAAAATGTGACTGCTTGTCCATAAACCACTGAATTGTTTTGGTGTGCAGAGCAGCTCAGATAGGTTGACCCTGCATGAACCCTGTAAAAGCCAGGAAGGACTATGGGAGTCTGGCTCATTCTGCAAGTTGTCTCTCAATAGCTGCATGATTAGTGGACTGTCTTTGTACGATTCCTCGCTCAGTGTGTCGAGCTCTGCAATGGCGGCATCAAAAGCTTCTTTGGCCAGCTGGCAGAAACTGCTGCTTTTTTCTCAGATGAGTTGAGGATCTCATAGTAAAACATTGAGAAACTGAGAGCAAGACCAAGACAGATTGGGTGCGTCAGAGCCATACCATCTTTGCTGATGTCCAAGGCAGCTTGGTATGCTTCCTGTGACTGGTCTTTTTCTTTCATCTCTCCTGAAGCCACAGCCACCTCAGCTGCTAATAATCTCCCTTCATTTTCAGATAAAAGAATTTGCCCTCTGGCAGTTCAGCTTTGGAAATTAGATGGTTGTCCAAGACTTCCAGCACTTCTTGACAGATTTTTTTCAGCTCTGCCACAATCGTGACACGGTAGTTTTTGGCCACGTCCTGCTTCTTTCCACCAGCGTCAGCCTTCTGCTCGATGCTGGACATCACACGCCACGAGGAGCGCCCACCACGTTCTTGTAGGTCGATAACATAACAACGGCCGATAACGTAATTAATTTACACTTTTTAAAAAATGTTATAGGCCA
This sequence comes from Stegastes partitus, assembly GCF_000690725.1. NCBI lineage: Eukaryota > Metazoa > Chordata > Actinopteri > Pomacentridae > Stegastes > Stegastes partitus. The sequence continues at coordinate 27,302 of NW_007578458.1, forward strand.
ATAACATAATGAAAGCCCTGAACCAATAACGTAGTGTCTTTTGGCCAATAATGAAATAAGTTATTATGTTGTTGGCTTCTCCAAATCCTCCTCCTCTCAGGTCAGCTGGTTGCTTTAAATTTAAACCAGAGGCCTGTTTAAGACTTTTTTTTAGGATTATAGTCACTTTACTTTTAGTTTGCATTCTTTTACTCTTATTTTTCTTGCTTTGTGAATCCTTTTCATGGTCTATGTAAAGCAATATGTCCACATCGATAACCTTGTGGTGCCACTTTGTTGAGGAAGATGAATGAAAACAGGCTGTTTTGATGTGACACCTGAATTTATGAACGGTTTGATTCAGCGCACAGTAAGATTGGCAACTTCCTGTGTGGAATAAAAGACAACAGCCAGCAAGACATCTTCTCTTCATGCTGCATTGTTTTACTCAGTACACCATCTTAAATTCTTCAGAGAATTAATTAGCCAGTCAAGGAGAATTTCTACTCATTTTGTGTAATTCTATGGGCACTAATAGAAGCTAGTGAAGAAAAAACAGCAGCTATTTATTAAGAAAAAGAAACCAGAGTGACTGGTGGGTGAATTTCTGTGACCCCCCAATAGATCGGAGTGTATTGCTAAGTACTTTAACGTTACTATACTTTAAAAATAAAGTGATATTTTGTCCCCTGATTGTATTTTACTCACTGCTTTTTGAATTCAGTCCTCAGTTTGTCGGTAAAATTCAAGTTAAAGGCCTCAGAGTTCAAGGATATCACCCTAAATATTTTACTAAAAGCTCGGATCATGTTATTTTTTTGCTTTTGACAACTTTCAGATCTCATAACTGCTCAGATAGTCAAAGGCAGCAGAGAAAAGTTTTTACAATACTGTCCTCTGTCCTGTAGCATTTGCTTTTTTTCTTAAATTTCTTTATTCTTCTTTAAGAATTCTTCAGCAATGCACAGAATCACTACGTCAAATTCCCCACATCTGAAAACCTACTTGGCAATAAAACTGATTCTGATGCATAAATACAATTAAAAGCCATAAAATAAATACATTTTTAACACTGAAGGGAGAAGCAGAGTTCAGCACCTTTTACATAAAGCAATGAGACTAAAGCTGAGACTTTATAAATGATACTGACGTCTACACCTTCAACAGGAACCTGCTGGATGATAAACAATCACTGCTGATAACACTTTTATGGAAGGAACTCGAGTCATATTTTCTGAAATTTCAGAGAAGTCCAAAACACATTTCAGTGCAGCACTAAGTTTCGTCTGTCACCTCCAGGCAGCAAATTTGAGCTGATTGTTATAAGTTATTTATTTAGGATGTTGTGTTGTAGGACTTTTTTTTGCTGATCTTGCACTTTTTACTTCCCGGAAATATATTTGTTTTTGTGGTTCAAGTTATCTTATCTGCTCAGTCAGTTATGAAATGTAACAAAAATAACTTTTTGATCAAGTATTTCATAATAAAATGTAGATATTTTATTTTTGTATTGTCACTTATTGACTCCTGCATTATTATTATTATTATTATTATTTGTTGTTAATATGTACTCAAATATTGGACTTTTTCACCCATAATCACAGATTATTGGATGTATTTCTCTCATATTGCAGATTCTGAACCTATGACATGATGAGACATAACTGTGGAAAAATTCAGGCTTTTATTTTGTTAAATGACTGAGATATTGGGGTTTAAACATAACTTCAC
>NW_007578458.1:29950-33873 GCF_000690725.1 Stegastes partitus
AAAGTGGACTTTATGCACAGATTTGAAATGTTTGTAATTATTTAAAGTCAGCATTTGATCAGTAAAATTTTGTGTTTTTTGCTGATTTTAAATACAGTAAAAATTGTGTAATTTTAGGGTGAATTGGTCGTGTAAAAAAAAAATACAAGAAAATGAAGCTTTTGTTCCTGTGAATAAATGTTTCCTGTTTTCTGTTTAGCAAAACAGAGACAGTCTGTAAAATAACAGTTTAATTATTCACCATTGTTCCATTCTTAATGTACTTATTTAATTCCAATAGTAGCATGTTTATCTTATTTAATTACAGTAAAAAAAATAATGTGTGGTTTTGTAAATACTATTTGTTATCTTTAACAAAACTGGAAAAGTCTATTTGGCAGGACGAAACGTCCCCTTCAGCGCGGCAGATGTAGAAGGCTACTTTTCACTCCTCACACTGAATATTTGACTTCCTTATGAACTTGACAGTATCAGTAAAAAGTTCTTTACCATTTTCAAGTCCCTAATATGCATATTTTTTTCTTTAAAATAACAACAAACAATATATATATATATTTTTTTAAAGATGGGTTTTGTTGTTGCTAATTTAAATACAAAAGAATAAATTACTATTTGTAAAAATATAGATTATAATATGGATATTATTTGCAGTTTACTTTTTTTTCAGTGACTTCATCAGATTTTTAACAAAACAGGTAAAATATGTAAAACAGCAGTTTGAACGTGATGAACCTTTTCAGCCCCAGTGTACACAATCTTACTGCAGCTATCTGTAAAATCTAGTTTCATTTTTTCAGATTTTAATACAGTAAAACATTGTGTAGTTTTACAGTCAAACCTTGTGAAAGAACAAATTCCTAAATGTCTGAACTGGGTTGAACTGCAGCCTGTGTCCACACAGATGTTTGTGATGTGGACGTTATTTACCATTTTGGCCCGTTACTTGTACGGTTAACGTGTAAATAAATGCTCTTTTTCTGTTGTTTTACTAAATATTATGTGTAATTTAACAAAACAGGAAAAATCTGTAAAATCTGTTGAAGCTTTTTTACAGTGTGCATGACCCTCCCTGAGCCCAAAGCCTGTTGTTGTTCCTCTGCAGGTCTCTACAGGACGGCATCATGACGGGCGACTTGGTGGTCTTCAGGGGTCTGACATGGGTGAAGCAGGCGGCCAGCCGAGCCCCACCGGGCGGCCTGACCGGCACCGGGAACCACAGGCTGGTCAACTTCCACCACAGCGCCAGATCAGCAAGGGTGAGCATTCAGCCGTGATTTGCAGCTCAGATTTCACAAACATGCAACCCAGATACCTCCTCTGTGTGCTCCTGTCACCATCAACGGCTCGGCGATTAGCAGCTTTATGAGGCCCGACGATGCCGGAACAGAAATCTGAAAGGAGAGAAGCTCAGATGTGAAGCAGGCGATGAAGGATTCAAGTGGATTTCCAAAGCCGGATAGGAGTGTTTCATAGTCTGACTGACACTTGGGTTTTAGGGCTGATATCAGGGAGTAAGAAATTCCACATTATGTACTGGTGGACGTTTATATATGTGTATCGAAAATGGAAAATGAGGGGGCCATTGTTTTTTTTAACTTTCCAGCAATATGTCTCATGTACTAGTTTGCAGCTTACTATGAAGACAAAGCTTGACTCTGCACCACAGCCTGCTCTGCTACATGTGCTGCAGACAGCACAACATAGTCAGAGCTGATTCGCTGGACAAACGATGTGATGACACAGTTTGTAAATTACTCAAACCATTTTTTTCCAGCATTATGTTCTGTAAAAGAAAGTTTTCCAATCAGTATCTATCGGTCAACCTCATATGAATGTATCTGTGACAGACCAACGATATTTTATTATTTAACAACATAATGACAAAAGTGTGCAGAGTTTCCTGCAGATTTTTATTCTTTGCAGGGAAGTGCATGTTTCCAGAACGACATTTAGATGGTTTCTGTCAGTTGTAAGTAACGTTATGTAACGTCAACAAAGATGGATTTTATCTTTACAGTTTATTTTACATCCAAACTTTCCAGAGGCCTGCACAGATAGAACATCCAAAAATGGATTCATATACCCCTCAAGGCTTGCAAGACAAAAAAAGTCGCACTTTGACTTCAGAATATTTTAGCTTGTGAAGGTGTTGAGACGGTGGATGTTATTAAAAAGATAGAGCTGCCCCTGATGTCCCAACGTTTTTTGCCCCAATGAACAGAAATGTTGAAAAGTCACTGGTTCCACCTCTTCCATTGTGCATAAACATAAGAGCACAAAAGCATCTGTGCAGCTAAATTAGTGGCAAATGCAGCTGTATGATGCTGTGTAACGGTAGTCTGATGCTCATATTACCAGGCTAGATGACTTCTGACTTACAGGTCACAGTGTTGCTATGAACAGTCACCGCTGAGACTTGTGTTGTGTTTTTGTCACCTGGTAGATGAAACCTATTCTGTCCAGCAAGAGAAACAGCTGCTTGGTTTCAGTTAAGGCCAAATCAGCCTCTGTTCAATGTGTTTGAAGTACAAAGCAGCACCAACACAGTAATGAGCTGCTGTTCAGGGAGGACATGACTCCTGCTGTTGTTGAGTTCATACTTTAAAGGCCCCTCCTGGGAAGAATCAAGGTGTTTTTACATTGTTTGCATGTCTGTATTGGGGTTTTTAAATAAGCAGTCAACACCACGGCTGAGCTTTTTTACCTTGAAACTGCAGCTGTACCAGTGACAGTCTCAAAAACACGGATTCAGACTTACAGATTTTCACAAATCCAAGAAACCAATCTTGTCATTTTGCTGAGTCGGACTTTCTGTATCATTCTTCTACAGCAAAAGCGGAAAATCTACGTCATTATAAGATGCAAAGGGATTGTTTTCTTGGGGACAAAACTTCTAAATATGTGCACAAAGATGAGGTTTTAAGGGTTTAATAAATGACCAAAAAGCCACTTTAATAGCACAGATTCCTAAACAGCGTCACCCTTGAGTGTTGTTGTGTGTTCGACATCCTGCAAACCTTAAAACCTCCTGACACGAATCATGTTTTGTTCATCCAGGAGACGTTCAACACACGAAAAGATGTCCACAGAGCGGCTACAGCTCACCTTCCCAGATACTCGGCTATGGCCGCCTCTTTCAGTACCTGCTTCACCGGCAGCGTGAACGACCGTCAAGGGAGCTGCAGTGGAAGATCTGTGACCAAACGCCTGAAGTGCCACAGAGACTGGTCAGGTCAGCTGTTCTCTGGACATACAAGGTTATTTAACCAGGACAACTCCACAGTGGGACGGCTGACGTCGGAGGATATCGATAAAGCGAGAAACACCAAGAACAACTTCAAGCAGCACAGACAAGTGGTAATGTCTCCTTTTATTTGAATCAGTGTTTGACTAAAATGAGAGTTTGTCACTAAAGTTCCTTCTTCTTATTCCAGCTGAGTGAAAAAGCTCGAGAGAGGAAGGTGCCGGTGACACGGATCGGCAGGCTGGTGAATTTTGGAGGTGGGTGTGTTTCAGTGGCGTGTCGGTGATGTTACGCTTCAGACAGCAGTGGCCTGTAAACCTTTAAATGCTACTGCAGGTGTTTTGATCCTCAGCTGCTCCCGTGGCAGCGCTCTGCAGCCGGTGTGGGAACACTGGGCGGCTGCCAGGTGCTGCCAAGGTGTGATCTTGTATGAATGTGAAGCGGAGCCAAGAACCAACTGCACTGTGCACAGTCAGCGAAAAAGTTAAATTAGATAAACACCCAACATGTCGTTTTACATGAATCACTGGCTACGTGTACGTGACAATGTAATAGAGCTTCAGCTGCGCTTTGTGTTTACTTTACACTAAAATGTGTGCTGCGTGATTGTGTGTGTCCTCCAAGCGTGTCAAAATAATTTCCTTCCTCATCAGACATTTGCAAAGCAGATTGTTTTTTT
>NW_007578458.1:34645-50248 GCF_000690725.1 Stegastes partitus
CATGCATTGAGCTCAGTGTATAATTAATTTGCAACGATTTTGCAAACTGACTGTTTGTTTAAGTAGATTTAAATACAAAAATGCACAAAATATATGATCTTCCTGTTGTTGGACAACTTCTAAACTCAAGGATTAATGGAGAAAAGAAGCATCAGATTAAGCAAAAACAAAAACTGGACTAACTCAACATTAAGCTCAGGTGTTTCTTTTTTTAAACTCTACAAATTAAATGAATCTTAACTTGCAGCATTTTTGAAATTTTTTGCACGTGATTATTGTCAAAATCCTAAATGGACTCTGGCATTGTCTTGGCCAACTCACAACTATTTTTGACAGAAGTTGTGCAAACAAGTTGTGCAAATGAATTGAGCAGCACTGGCACTTCCTCCAGAGCGGCAAAGGCTCATGGGAGACCAACAAGTCGCTCTGCAGGACGTAAACATGACAAGAGTTTGTGCAATCCGGCAAAAAGTCAATGCTGTGAGACGCACAACATTTCATAAGGGCACAGCTTTTTAAATAATAATAATAATAATCCTTTGTATATATAAAGTTGTTTATTGCATTTGCACATTATAACACCTTGGATTTGCTCTGTTGATTGGCATTTAAAAAAAAAAAAGTATTTCCTTTTTTAGCAATTTTCTACGTGTTGCATCAACTTAATGTGAAAACCAGCTGATTCTGATTCCATCTTATTTTTCTTCTTCCTGTTTTTCCTAAATAGTTTTGTTACTCATTTTTATTTTTCTCATACAGTGAAGGGTTTAAGCATTCAAGTTTAAATTTGGCCTCGTTAGCAGTTTTTCAGAGTCGGGGTCAGACGGTCGGTGGTGCTGCTGGGCTCCTCCACCAGACTGGAATTACACCGTATCAGTAGCTGAGAAAATGTTTCTGGAACATGGCAGAGGATCCGGCTAATATAAAAGCGTGCTGCCAGCCTTCATCTCATCAAAGGGCAGCACGCTTAGAGTCGTGTCATTTATTGCTTCCATGCTTTCTTGGCCTTCGTTTGCCCCTGAACTCTCAAGGGCTCAGAAATTAAACCCGTGTGTGGTTGCTGATTGCTCTTATCACATCCTTTTTTTTGTTGCTGCCGTTATCAGATGCAGAGTAGGGCACATGTAAGGACACCGTGGCCACAAAGAGGCTGATAATGTTTGAACAGTTTATTAAGTGACTTGTTGTTTTTAAAGTTTTGATTTCTGTGTGCAGGTCTGGCAATCGGCCTCGGAATCGGAGCAATGGCAGAATTTGCCAAGAAGAGTTTCAAACCCAAAGAAGAAGGTGATGAAAGGAGGATTTTTGTTTTATTTGTTTGAAGGTTTGCTGATGATTAATTATTGGGACTTTTATGACCATAAAGACTGTTGTGGTCACATTGAAATGTGCTGGCGATGTCATAAAAGTGACTCTGTGCACGTTTCAGCTCACTTATCGTTCAACAGACAGTTAAGATGTGTAAACAACAAATATTTACTAACTTATCTTCAGGATGTTCAGTATCTGAGGTAATCTAACTTTGGACTGAGGATTGGAATTCAATACTTTTTTGGGTAAAGACAAAAATGCTTATCCGCTTCTTTTCAATTCAAAGCTGTTGCTGACTTCAGTTTTTAACAGACATGAGCAAACATGCTGATTATTTAGAGATCACTTCTTTCCTTCTCTTTCTAGTCTTTATATTCAAATAAACCAACTGCCTGCTGCCTTAATGGAGGTCTAAAACTCAAAAATCTGTCCTACAAACCTAGAAATAGTCGTGCGAGAAATTTAGCTACACTTAAAAACACAGGAAGTTCAGACTTGTAAAATGAGGAAGAAATATTTCAGATTCTGCAGTTCTACAAGATCAGCAGTTAAATTTGAGCAGATTTGTGGCATTGATGTTGTTAACTTCCTTGCAGAAAAAGTCAGTTTTCTTGAGTTGCGTTTAGATGACGCTCAAGTGGATTTTATTGACTTATTGGAGGCGTGTTAAGGTAACTTGCAGCTGTTGTTCACCAGCAGAAAATTATCCACGATTATATTCTTGCAATAATAAACTTTATTTCCTTTACACTTTTCAAAACAGGAGTTACTGAGTGTTTTGCATAGACATAAAAAAGAGAAAATACATTACAATTCATCAGTGAGACATTGAAAGAATGACAATACAATATTAAAAAAAGGATTCAATCTAACATTAGAAAAGACGTTAAATATTATGCAAAAGCCTGTCTGTCCACTGGAGTTTTAAAAAGCTTTTTAAAATGAGCTGGTTGACTGTTCAGTCAATAAGTGACATCCTTGTCCCTAGCTTTGGGACTAGAACAGTAAAAGAATGGTCCTCTTTTGTTTTAAGCCTGAACTGTGAGATTTTTAACTGCAACTGGTTCTCTGGTTTGTGCAGAATAAAGGTTTAAAAGTTCCAGGATGTAGAGCAGAGCTAGACTTTATCGAGATTTAAAAGTAACCAAGAGAATTCAATTGAATTCTGTAGCAGAGACAGTGTAATCCATCCAGGACTGGAGTAATGTGTTCCCTGAGTTGCAGTAGTCCAGACAGGAGAAAATAAGGGTCTGGGTGAGACGTTAAACTATGTTTTTTGGACGCATTGGTTTGACTTGGACAGTATTTCTGATTCGTAGATGGCAGAATTGAACCAGAAGGTGAGGTTGTGATCAACAACTGTCCAAAGTTTGTGGCTGATGTGTTCATCGTCCAAGTTGGGGAGTGATACTGTTAGAAATATGATCAGGTCAAATAAATATGACTTCAGTGTCGTCTTTGTGAAGCCGTTTGGTCCTTCATGTCAACAAGGCAGTAATACAGAGAATCCAGGCTGTCAGGATTTTTAGGGCTAACTAAGACATACAGCCGAGGGTCATCGACGTAAAAGTGGCAGCACTCAGGGGTGAATGACATGACCAAGAGGCAACAGACATAAACCAAATGAAATGGGGCCAAGGACTGAGCCCTGTGGGACTCCACAGGACATGAGGGCAGTTCATAAACCTTATAAACTAAACCTATCTGTCAGCAGCAAGATGAAAACCAGTTCAGAGCAGCTCCATCAGTCTGTTGAGGAGAATGGTACGCTGCAGTGACTCCCAGAAGAGTGAGATTCCCTAATTTACCAGAGTCCACATTCAATAGGATCAGTGGTTGCTCATTTATAGGACTGTGCTTTACTACGTAGCCTTGTGAAGGTGGAAACAAGGCATTGGAACAAAGTTGACGTATCAGCAGTCAAATTGCTATTCCAAGCAAAGAGGGGATTTTTGCAGAAAATAATTTATTTTGCTTTCTGACCCCCAAACTCACTGTCTCGATTTACTCTCATCACTCTCAATGAGCACCCTTTGGCTTTTTTGGTGTTGTTGGCATCAGTTTACCAGGTAGCTAGATGAATCATAGCGGTTACGTGTCAGCCCACCTGGCTGAGTGGCCCAGCATTTGTTGCCAGATTTGTTTTTTGGTGTGTGGTTTTGCCAGTTTGGGCCAACAAATAGCACATTTAGCAGCATTCGGACCACGATGTTCCATGTGTAGTGACCTGAATCTGGTACAGACCTGGACAGACTCTTCTGATCTCCTGGTTTTGGTCCACATTCATTAAGGTGTCATTTGTTTCTCATTTGTAGGGCGGTACTGGACTTTGTAGCAACGTGTCAGATTGTAATTCTGAACTAAGTGGTTATTTCACAGCATTAATTCGTGGCTAGATTAAAGGTTTTTCTTGGACCGTGACAAGAACAACAAACCACCTCAAAGCTTTGTAGAACTACTTAATTGCCAAAAGAGACAAAGGACTGCTGAGCGACATGGACTGACCTCAACCCCATTGAGTATTTCTGGTGGCACATAAGGACGGACAAAGAAACATTCATGAATTGACAAGAAACTCCTTTGAACATTGAGCAAAGGTTTTCAGGTTTTGCACAAAGTTGTGAAGTCCATGAAGATGAATGAATGTTGCACTGAATGATCTGTATGTTTCTTTAGGTGGTAAAAAAGCCGTGCTGGAATCAAATACCTTCCTCTCTGAGGCCAACGCCGAAAGAATCGTCCGGACGCTTTGCAAAGTTCGAGGTGCCGCTCTGAAGCTCGGACAGATGCTCAGTATTCAAGGTAAAGTTTACACAAATGCACTTGAATGACTCCACGCTGCGCTAATCACTGTTAACACACGAGAGAGTTATTATTTAGTGGCACAGTAAATAGCTGACTTTATGTGATACAAGGACGTCTGGACCTCTGAGGCATGTTATGGGCAGTAAAGCCTCAAGTATCACTGTGCAAATACAGGTTCAGCTTTCATCACAGACCAAACACAGATTTACTGTCTGGCGCTTCAAGACTTCGTCATGTTTCTGATTCGGAGTCTCCGACAAACAAACAAGATCCCTTTTTACCAACAGCGAAATGTCATCACCGAAAATAAACCCTCGGCCCAGCTGAACACAATAAGTGCCATTCCAGCTGAGCTATTGTCGGCAGCAGAGTCTAAACTGACACTGTTGACTTTAAACTTACAGAGTTGCTGGTCCGCCTGCGACTCATGTAACATCGCTGCGGCAGTCAAGTTACAGAGATTGTTTTCTGAGAGATAAAACCTTGGAAATCTTTCAAAAACCCTCAAGGTCGTCCAGCAACACGCTGTAAAGGCATTTCCAGAAATCACCTTGTGCATGTTTCATCTTGTTTTCACATTGAAACAAGATGTGACAAAATTACAAAGCTTGAACCTTCACTTGTTTGAAAATAGTGCAGATTTTTTTCATTCTTGACTTTTGAAACAATAAACAGTATCACCTCAAGGTGCATTTAGTGCCTCTGTAGAGCTTTCGGTCATATCAAATGATCTTTATCAGCAGAGGGAGCAGAGGTCAGACAGTTTGGTGATTAATCAATACTATTTTGTATTTTCAGTTAATGATTAAAGTCGTTTGGCTAAATAACACCTATTTCCTATTTCTCAGTATTTGCTGCTTTGCTTTGTCTCTTGACAGTTAACTAAATGCGTTTTTGTATGAATGTTTTGAATGTTTTGAATGAGGTTTTTGTGTTATTCAGCCCTTTGTTTTGCTGGCCTGCTGAGCTTGCTGTTTTAGTTCGCTCTCATTGCCCTCAAGGCATTGCTTTTGGCTTATTTGGTGCTTTTGGCATCTGTTTTAAGTGAAAACTCACATCAGTGTCAGTAAGCTTGGCTGTGTTTTGGCACTAGAACTGATCTGGCTCTGGCCCAGCAGTGGTTGCCAGGTTTGTCTTGGTTTTGCGTGTCTTGATTAAGCCAATTTGGATCGACAAATGGCACATTTAGCCACATTCGGGCCAATTATGGACCATGTGTGGTGACTTGAATTGGGTCAGACCTTGTTCAACTTGAGTAGCTAGACTCAGGTGAGTCCAGTGTACTTTAGCCAATTATGGAGCATCTCTGAATCGAACTTGGGCTTAATTATTTCTTCTGGACCGCCAGATTTGGACCATTTGTGGGCCTAGCCATTTTGGCTACCTTGTCAGACAACAGACATCCAACTTTAGCAATGAACAGTGAACGTCGTGAAGATATTTAGCAGCTAAAGAGTCAGATGTTTCCCTCAGGAGTTGGTGGAGACCAAAACCAGAGTTAAAACTGGACTCGCATTCACCAAATTAACAATATGATGCTCTGTAAGCGCTGGATGTATAAATATGTGACGAGACCGGCTGACAGTTGGTAACATGGCAGCGTGCTTGTTTCTGCCAAAAAATAGAAATTATTGAAGGTTTAAGGAAAATAAATGTTTACATTTAGTTTAATTTTTAGTTCCTTGAAAATAACTTTAAAACGTTTTCAACCAAAACTTGCAAGAATTTTTTAAACTGAAGTAGAATTGATGGAAATTTGAAGGTGTAAATTTCCTTTGACAGCTGAATGTGCCGACAAAGATGGTGTGATACAGTCTAAAGGTCCCCGACAGCTACTACATGGACCCGGACGTGAGATTGATTTGTCAATAATAACGTCATTTACTCTTATCATTTAAAATAAACAAGGGCATTCGTTACTTAAAGTGCTCCTTCTCTGCATTTTTGAAAGATTTCCAGGAATTTATCTCACCTGATACTTGATAACCAACCAGGACTAAGATTTCAGCACAATTTCCCTTTTGTCAACAATACATACACTTTAGATAATAGTTTAAAGACTATAAAGTATGAAATCTTTGTGTTTCACTGCACTGCTTTCTTCTTAATTCCCATCAGATGACGCCTTCATCAACCCTCAGCTGGCTAAAATCTTTGAGCGCGTTCGACAGAGTGCAGACTTTATGCCAACGAAGCAGATGATGGTAAAGTGTGAAGCGCTGCAGCGAACAGTACAAACACGGTGACCAGTATCTTCTATAAATCTCTTTTCTCTTTCTTTTCTCTGCAGAAAGCCGTCAGCAGTGACCTGGGCCCAAACTGGAGGGACAAGCTGGAGTATTTTGAGGAGAAGCCGTTTGCAGCGGCGTCCATCGGTCAGGTGCATTTAGCGAGGCTGAAGGACGGAAGAGAGGTCGCCATGAAGATACAGGTGAGCACCGAGATAAAACACGTAAACCGTGACGTAATTCAGCAAATTCATAGAAGTCCACACAATCAACTCTTTTTTTTTTTTTTCCTCCCTCAGTACCCTGGAGTCGCCAAGAGTATCGACAGCGACGTGCATAATATCATGACCGCTCTGAGTTTAAGCAACGCTCTGCCTGAAGGTAACATTGTTGGAGGGTTTTTTATCATCTCTATGATAACAGCTGCTTTTGTGCGGTGTTTGTAACCCGCGGTAATGTCAATACGCCAACCCACGGCAGTCGTGATTTTCCCTTTTTTCCCCATTTGTCCTCTTTTGCAGGTCTGTTTCCTGAACATCTCATTGAGGTCATGAGTCGTGAGCTGGCGCTGGAGTGCGATTACATAAGAGAGGCAAAGTGTGCCAAACAATTCCAGTGAGCTTTACAGTTTACTTGTCTTTTATAGAATCTGAAAAACACTGAGCCGTAGTATGCATCAGTGGGTGCCTTCTATGTTTGTTTTAAACCCTAAATATGTGACAGTATTGTTTTTGTTCCTGTCACATTTTTACTAACAGTGTGCTCATTGTTCACTGCAATATAAAGTTGGTTTAAAATAATCGGGATTATCATTTTGGCCAAAATCGGTTTTATGTTTTGGATCTGAAGTGGTCATCTACCTTTTGTTTTGTCTTCATCTTTGGCGCAAGTCAGCAGTTTCTTACTGTTGTGTTTCTGTGTAACACTTCCAAGAATTCACTTGTGGGTCATACGGTGCATTCAGAGCTGTGACGACTTGTTTTTTTTTTCCTGGATTTCTAGTTGATGAAGGTGGTTTTACCTTTGGTGCCTCTATTTTCATTGTTGGTTCAGTCATGGTGGCTGCTGCCGCTTACGCTTACTTTTCTTGGGTTTATTTCTGTTGTAGAAACAAACATTCAGATGTACTTGATGCCCTGGAAGATTTTCCTAGAAGGCAAGAGCTTCACGGTGACACCAGGTTTTGCTGCAGGCTTTGGTTGTAGCATCCTGGTTTATGAATACTGATGATGGCCATCAAAACAAGGGGCGATGCCAACGGTGACGCCTTAAGAAGTCTTGTTTTGTCCTAAAACAGTCAAAAACCTAAAGATGTCCATCATCTCTACAGCGGTTTTAGCTTTTCCCACCTTATTGTTGCATTTGTAGCAGTAGGCAACTTCTCTGACAAACCTACTGGACTCTTCCTGATTCTGCACCAAACAGCAACGAGCTGGTAAACATAATGGAGAAAGTGTCAACTGAAAAGCCAGAAATACCCCTCAGGAGGTGGTGGAGAACAAAACTGAGCTCGAAGGAGAGTCAGCAGGTGCACATAAAACACCTCTGAATCTACTGGATGGAATATATCAGCTTAAGTTCACTGTTCTCAGCTGTTTTTAGCTGCGTTCAAGTTGTACAAAAAATTTTAGAAACCTGTTGGTGGTGTAGAATGAATGTTAATATGTTAGTATGGCGCCCAACTTTCTTGTTGGTTCACTTTCATCATTGACACTTTCAACCGCAGGCAGCTTTTTTTCTAAAGCCACTGGACTCCTCCTGAATCTGCACCAAACCACAACTAGCTGGTAGAAATATTGGACAAAGTAGCAGCTGAAGAGCCAGAAATTTCTCTTTAGCTGGTGGAGAACAAAAACAGAGCTAAAAATGGAGAAACTGGAGCTCATAGGAGACTCATTGTTGGTCTTAGATTCATCAGGTGCTCAGAAAACACTTGAGAATGAATGCTGATGCTGCTCTGAACAGCATGTCCCCTTAAGTCCAATGTTCTCGGCTTGTGGTGGCGAAAAAAATACTTATTGCTGGTTTAAAACTGATGCATTCAAGTGTTCATGACTATTGTTTGCAAAATTCGCTCCTGTTCCTGTTAATGTGCTAAAAGTGGGATTTTTAAACACTGTTCTGTCGTGACTAAAAGGCTTCTTGCCTGAATAATATAGATTTATAAAGGCGTATCAATATCAGCGTTGCTTTAAGCTTTACACTCAGAGACAGTTTGTTCTCCTGCGATGGTATTTCTGGGGTCGGGTTCAGGTGTCCTTTAACTGTGGCGCTGCTGTTTGTTTGGCAGAGAGCTGCTGAAGGATCACCCCTTCTTCTATGTGCCCGATGTAATCGACGAGCTCAGCAGCCACCACGTCCTCACCACCACGCTGGTGCCCGGTTTCCCTCTGGATCGGGCCGCCGACCTCTCCCAGGAGCTCAGGAACGAGGTATGAATTCAGAGCCTCCGAACTCAACACCGCTTCAGTAAACACATGCGCCCTGCCAGGACTCGGCCTCTCCGTGGAGGTGTTAAAGGTGACGAGCCAAAAACAGACAGACGAGACCTTTAAAACCCCCCCGAGTCATGTCGGCACGTCGGACAGAAAACCATTTTAGCTCTTAATGTTTCAGTATTTCGTGTTTCTTCTGCTAGATTTGTGAGCAGATCTTGATGTTATGCCTGAGGGAGCTGTTTGAGTTCAGATACATGCAGACTGATCCCAACTGGTCCAACTTCTTCTTCGATCCACAAGCTCACAAGGTCAGTTCGCCTCGATCGCTTAGTATCACATTTAATATCCTCTTCTTACTGAGGTGCACGGTTTGTGTTTTCAGGTGGCGCTGTTGGATTTTGGAGCAACACGAGGATTTGACAAGAGCTTCACTGACACCTACATCGAGGTGAGAAGTCAGTGCATCTCGTATTTGTGTCATTAAGTCGGCCATATGTTGCTGTAAGAAGAACATCAGATTCACAACCTGCTCAAAAAATCCTTTATGCAGCGATAGTTTAGTTGTTTGAAGGTATTTAAAGAGTAAAAAGAAATCTCAACAGACATTGTGTTGAACCTTCATGCAGGTGAACCTTTCATCAGATTATAAGTATTTGGACTCGTCTTCCTCTCCTCAGATTATTAAGGCAGCTGCAGATCGGAACAGAGAACTCGTCCTGCAGAGATCCAGAGACATGAAGTTCCTCACAGGATACGAGACAAAGGTGGTAAACATCATAATAATCTTTTAACCGATGAAGGACGCTGTAGTTTATTTCAACAATATAAAGTATATTAAGTTGATGATGCTACTAGTTCACCTTCACTAGAGATGAATGAAGGTAGAACTTACAGGCTGAGAATTAAAGTGAAAACACAAACACCTCCTGCAGAAACTTCTCCAAACCTCAAATCTGGAACTCGATGGCTGCAGGGTTTATTTTCCAAACAGACAGAATGATAAATAATATGCACCGAACTGAGATGATTTACTCTGAAATGATCAGATCGCTTCATAACATTTATTAGCGTCTTACTTTATCGACCTCTGCTGGCTTCCAGAGGGAATTACAGCAGCACTGATTATTTCCTCCTCTGTTACTCGTGTTTTCACTTTAAAATACAAACCAGTGAAGATGTTTGGTGAAGCTTTATTATGTAGAAAAGAAAGAAAGCTTCTAATTATCAGCATTTAGATCAGTACACTTCCAATTTTAACGACTCTATAAACGTGTGTGTACTTTGTTTAACTCGTCTGTACTGGTTTTTAAAGATTTAATCTAATTTTTATCACTTTGCGTTTTGTTTCACATTTTCTAACATTTGCTTGTAAAGAACTATGAATAACCTCTGTGTACGAGGATCGCATAGAACAGAAGAGAAATACACTATTGATCCCCAGAGGAACAGTAGGCACAACGAGTAAAGCAAACAAATATCCGGTAAACACTTCAGTACAAAGTGCACCATAAAGTGTAAACATACTGTGATTAAAAAAATGTACTAAAGTGAAAAATGCAGCGGTGAGGTGCAGTGTGAATAACCGTGCCGTCCTCTGTGATCAGGTGATGGAGAACGCCCACGTGGACGCCGTGATGATCCTCGGTGAAGCCTTCTCCTCCGAGGAGCCCTTCGACTTCGGAGCTCAGAGCACCACCGAGCGAATCCACAGACTGATCCCGGTGATGCTGAGGGAGCGGCTCACCCCGCCTCCGGAGGAAACCTACTCGCTGCACAGGAAGATGGGCGGCTCCTTCCTCATTTGCTCCAAACTAAAAGCTAAAATCGCCTGCAAGAGCATGTTCCAGGAGGCCTACGGCAACTACTGGAGGGACGGACGGCCCCAGTCCGCACACTGAGGACGGGTTTTGGTCAAAGCAGGATTTTCTAGGATTGTTTGTGGTATGTTGAACAGTTTAACTCGTACATTCTTATCTGGGAAGATATTTTTGGGAAGCCTGAGCCTAAAGCTTCCCTCGTGTTGCCTTTATCTGTTCTTTTTTTTTTTTTATGAAGTTCTGCCAAAAAAGAAAGGGGAAAAAAAGAACAAAGTCATATCTGTGTGCTTCCTATTCGGTCGCTCCTTTAAAACCAGGACCTCCGTCCAGACTAACTGTAGTTTTACCTTCCAGCAATACTGTCTGATGAACATTTGTATGTTACGTGTTTGAATGAATGTCTTGTACAACCTCATATGTGCCTGTACGGTGTGAGGATTTGCTCTCCGCCTGACCAGGATTGTCAATTGAAATAAATTGACACTGATGCTGCAAAAACAAAATCAATTCTAGGAAAAAGAATTTTTAAAAACATGCAGACTTTTGTTTTGAAGCTACAAAAACAGATCTGAGCTGACTCAAGGTTGAAATATTTGAAGATGAGTCAAATGCAGGTGCAAGATGTCATGAAAGTCAAACAAAGGAAAAGTCACATAAATATGAATTTGTAGATAAAAATTAATGGCACAAAAAGATGCAGCCAGCTTTGCTGATTAACAGATTACTGAACGAAGCTTCAACATGATCACTGTACCAGCATGAGTAAACAGTTTGATTTCCTAGAATTAAAATGAGAGATAATGACAACATGTTGACTAGTTGTAGTAATTAGGACTTAGATGTTTTTATTCCAGGTATTATAATGTCAGTCTGACATGTCACAAAGACTGAAACGTGTATTTGAGTTTTGATTGGTTGAAATAACAGCTGCAGGTATCTACACCGTCATCATAGCTGGTCTGAAAGAGATCAAAGTCCTCATATACACACATTTCACAACACAACAAATAAATCTGGAATAGATGTCGTGCCTCAGATTTATGGAAAACATTTAAAAGTCCAGTAGAACACAGAAGCCAGACGGTCTTTGAAGGTGCAGTAAGGAAGTGTGGCTTCACGTCAGCGTGGGTTTTCTGTTCAGCTTTACAGATATCCTCTCCTCAAACTGACGTTAAATCTTTCTCTATGCAGGAATTCAAACATTTCCGTGCTTCTAAACCTTCTGTAGTGCAGATTCTTCTGCAGCAGGGCCTTTACAAAGCTTTATTTGTTCTCCAAAGTGCACAATGCTGTGTTGGATAGGATGGTTTAAAATATCATAAAGTAGGAAGAGCTCATCAGCAAAGAAACAGTGGAGAACGAGCGCTCCCTTCACTGGATACCTGTGGTGGAAATTTACTAGAAAACAGTTTGTCATGTGCGGATACAGTTGCAGAGCAATAGTATGTTTAGAAAGCAAACCTCTGACTTTGAACAGATCCTGATGTAATCACAGATATCTGGAATTTCGCTGAGTTAAAAGTCTAATTCAAGATATCTGTGATTACATTTTGACGAGGCAGAATTCCAGTTCAAGATATCTATATCCTGACAGTTTAAACCTTTTATAAATTATCCTAAAAGGACAATGTAGCTATCTTGGATTGAGGGGAATTAAAGATCTCTTGAACTAGAATTATGACAAGTCAGAATTAAACCGTAGATATCTGAAACTGGAGTTACAGTTGGTCACAATTCAGCTGCAGATATCTGTAGTTCATGCTACAGATGTGCTGCTGATTTGTAGAGTTCTGTAAAGAGAAACCCAAAACAACTGTGACTATGTGGATATCCTGAATGAAGAATGTTGTGGATGGAAAAATTTCATCGTAGATATCTGAAATGTTTTTTTGTTTATTTGTTTTGCTTAAACTTGGAAGAACTGAATTGCGTATATCTACAATAAATATCCAGTCTGCTTAATACATGTTAAATGTGCTCGCTGCTAAAGCTGCTCTCCTGCAAACAAAACATGAACCAGACACTTCAGAAAGTAGTCAGACTCCTTCACTTTCTTCACACTTTACTGTGTTGTTGATTTCATTTTCCAGTCCATCGATCAACTTGTAATACAAAAGCGAAAACACATTGAAATGAATTGACTGAGATTTTAAACACTTTCACTTTGTCCTGATGGTGTATTGAGAAGCAGGCTGAGGGGGAGAATTCAAATTTTCTCATTTAAAATCAAAAAAATGTGTAAAAAAAGAAGGGGTCCGACTACTTTCTGAGCATCACCTGCAGCGTGTAGCTGGTGTTTATCTGCAGCTCTGCTTTAAAACCAGCTTTGGAAACAGCTTCACAATCATCCCGTTGTGCTGTTCACCGGTCAGTCAACAGCGAGTCGGAGGCTGCTTCATGGGTGCAGCCCCCTCTTGAGGAAGTCCCTGCCTTATTTTTTTCCAGCCATTAGTCTGCGGCCAGACTCATCTTACAGCTTCAGAACTGTGGGCAGAATTCCTGCAACGCTCCACTTGAATGGTGACGCTGGAGAAACCGAACTCTGAGCACAGCAGCTTCGTCGTCTTCCTGAGGACGATCTCTGAATCAGCGTCTTGCTCTGTGGAAACAAATCCAGAGAACATCTCATATCAGTACTGTAGGGTCGACAGCTCTGGCATCACATGTTTGATGGGTTTTATTTCGTTAATCCTCATTTTATCGTCAGTGCGAGCAATATTTTACATGCTTGAACCTGCAGAAGCCAATGAAAGTAAATAAACCCAAACTTCAGAGCAAAGACGGGTATTTTTGTGACATATTAACTGTTTCAATTTGTATTTTGGTCTTTCAAAGGTCATGAATGTTGTCCTGATTGAGTTTGAAAACCTATTTTACAGTGTTGCAGAGTAAAAACAGCACAAAAGGCAGATTGATGTACTTGAATAAAGCAACAATCAGACAAATACCAGACTTAGTTATTCATTTGGAAAAGAAGAAAGAGATCAGATTTATTGATTTCAAACTTTTTCAAGTAGCAACAGTAAAAAGTATTGAATGTGTTTCTCATCTCTGTGTTTGTATTAGTGCACATCTTGTGAAAATAATTTTAAAACATGTAACATTTATTAACCTCCACATGACTATTGTTCTCACACGATGCCAGAAACTCGTGCTATGAGATATTTTTTTAATTTTGTGTTTTTTATCTGTTGGTCAGACCAAAAAAAAAGACATTTGGGTATGTTCATGTCACAGATATTTCCCGACTTACATTATTCATTAGTTTACTTCCTTCTCCTCTCTGCTCTGTGTAAACACAGCCTGCAGCTCAGGATAATTTTGCGGCTGTCGGTTGCACCTTAATCACTCTTGACTTGTCGCAACACTGAGAAGTGCTGATTTTTTTTGATTTGTACAAAATCTGGTTAAATGAGACACGTGGGATGAAGGGATTTTGATTAAATATCAAGATTTTTAAGCTTGAATTTGGATAATTTTCCCGACAGAAAGGTGCATCATAGATGAGTAGTTCGAGGACTGTCGGAAAACTGAAGATCCAGGAATTATTTTTGCCTTTTTACAGTTTCTGGCTCGAATAAATTGTGGAGATGTTTTGTTTTTAAAGATAAGTCTTTTGAACACGCTGACAGGTTTTGGGGTTCAGTTGATTAAAGAAAATAACTGTCAGATGAAATGAAAAAAATACTTTATTTATCCCAGAAGGGAAATTCAATAATGTATAAATAAATAAATATAATAAAATATACATATATAAAATATAAATAAAGAAAATAACTCAGATGTACTGATAATGAAAATAATTGTTTGTTGCAGCTGTATAATACTATTATAACATATTACTACTACTCCAGCGTTTTCTGGACGTTAATGACCTGAAATGCAGAAAACAAAATGAAGCGTTCTGACCAAACAAACAAACATAAGAAGGACGATGCATCGCCGTTCATTTCTTGGTGCTTCCTGGATGGTTGGGCAGCTGCTAAACCAGTATTCTGACTTGTGTGCACCACTTCCTCTGTGTGCAGAGATCAGCAGTGTTGGCTTTACCTGCGGTCACGTGGACTGAAAGCAGAGACTGAGTCATGTTGAGGCTCCACATGTGTAAACTGTGAACAGACACGACTCCTCTCACTGACAGCAGCAGCTCCTCCACAGCGCTGAAGCTCACGTCCTGAGGAACTCCTGCAGAGAACAGACGCACCACGTAAACTGGCAGAACTAAAGTGGTGACACCAGGTGAAGGGTGTTTACCTTCCATCAGTATCCGGAAAACGTCCCTTGTGACCGGAAATGTCGTCGCAAGAACGAGAACGGAGAACAGGAACGTGCAAATCGGATCTGCAACTTTATATTCAGGCTGTGAGAAAGATGAGAGACGAGATTAGAAGCAAAACCAGAAAGTTCAGACTGACGCTGTACAAAAAGTTCACTGATTTAACTCCATAGTTGTCTGCAGCATCATCTAGAGTCCTTCTTGCATGTGCTTACATATCTAGCCACCAAAGTACGACTGTGCGTACAGTCAGAGGCCTTTACTGTCTGTTTATTCTCTTCTATTTAAGCCAGTTGTGTATTTATAACTAAGCCTTTAAAGAATAAGACAGAGGTGTGGCTCTCAGAATCAAACCTACTTGTTTTGACAGTGTAAAGCTTTACAAACAGCTCAGTGCACACACAATAATGCTCAGAGCTTCAGTAAAAAGCAACTGGCCTCTGTTTTTGGTCTTTGAAGACGTTTCATTTCTCATCCAAGAGGCTTCATCAGAGCTGAATCACCTCAAACGGTTATAATGACCCGGATCACTGAGAATCTACCCCAAAATAATTTCTAAAACGCCTCAGCGCTGTAGGTTTTGTACTGAAACAGGTTTATTAGGGACTATTTTCAGCAGCGGATTAATACACGTTTGCTGCTGTGGTGAATATCCACAGCAGCAGGATAATGATGTAATTTTAATATCAGTGTGTATTTCAGCTGACAAATGAAGAATTTGTGGCACA
>NW_007578458.1:52650-57098 GCF_000690725.1 Stegastes partitus
CTGTCCACGACCCCTTCAGGAAGAAGACTCTCTGCAGCTGTGACAGACAGCGCAGAGCTAAACAGCTGACCACATGGCAGCAGACTTAGACCTCAACGAATGCATGAGTCCAGGACTAATTGCTCTTAAAGTTTCCACAGAGCTCTAAATGTCCCTCAGCTTTAAAATTTCCCCAGAGCTCCGACTTGTGGGCAAACGGTTGAAGCTAATGGTACCCACATTAGCCACACAACATTGTTGGGCAACATTGAAATCAATGATGAAATGAATCAACTGGGTCGTCAGTTCTTCAGATGCTGGCAGTGCATGAAGACTCTTGTGTTCACTCTTGAAGCCAGCAGAAGAACATTGGGTGAGTTTTGCCCGTTGAGACACATTTCAAAGTTAGCAGAAGCAACGCAAACCAAAGTAGACAAACCAACTGTCAAACCACTTGTTTTGTAGCTCGATCCCACCTGCTCGATGCCATCCAAAGGTCATCATCTGTGTCTGGGGCCTGGATGAGATCCGCAGAGAGAAGATGCTGATCATGATGCTGCCGAAGTCCGTCAGAAGATGAGCTGCGTCCGTCATGATGGCCAGACTGTGGGCAGCGTATCCACCTGCACAGAAGACAAACCGCTGTAAGGAAGCACCTGTGCATGTGTGTGAACTGAAAAAAGGTAGAAGTATTTACCAGCCAGAGGAGGAAGGTAAGTCGAGACTTTAAGGCCAGAAAGACAACTTTGTGTTGCTCAACAGGCTTTGCAGGAATGTAAACTCTCAAAGCCCAAGCTGTTTTCACATATTTAGGACACTGAGCTCTTTATATTTTAAACTTCACATCTGGCAGGTTGTTGAACAGCTGGAGAAACCCAAAACCTGCCAGCATTGAAGTACACGTTACTTTTTTTTTTTAAATGGCAAAATTACACCATTTATCAGAGAATAGTTGGATTCTTGCCACTCTGTTAAGAAAATTATCCAAATTTAGGCTTAAAATCATATTTAATATCACTTTACATTTGTTGTTTAAAAAAATCAGCAACCAGATTCTGTAAAATACTAAAACTTTCATGGACTTTGGCACAATTGCAAAGCCTTATGTGACTCAGCTGCAACCAGCAGTGACTTGACAAAAAATCAGGAACTTTTAGGTGAACTGCAGGTTGTTTTACACAAAAGTCAATTTATTTCTAGTTCTGGTAACACCGGTGGAAAAAATGTTGCACATGGAGGTTTTAGAAATTTCTGTAAAATAAATAATGCTTTTTAAGGTTTTATGGCGTTAGAACTGTGTCATACTGCACAAAAGATATTTCTGAGTTCTCTCTACTTCTAGTCACGTCTGTTCTGTTTCCGTAGAGGTGCAGGACTTTATACTGCAGTGAAAAATGAACACATGCTGACTAAAAATGTGACTGGAGCAAAATAAAAAGGGAGGTTAAGTTGCTGACAGCTTGCAAGGACAAATTAAAGTACAATTCAGGATAGAAAAACTACATTTATCCAGAATTTCAGACACATCTGAGGCAGGAAATCAGCCTTGCGTCGTACCAATCACCTCCCCGGTCATGAACACGAGGCTGACAGCGCAGGCGACGTAGAGTTTCTTTCTGGCCAAACTTCTGGTGTGATTTTCAGACATGGCAGTCGTCTCCTGGCAGAACCACTCGGGCTGCCACAAGCCGTCCACGCTGGACGTTTCTTCACTGAACTCTGAGTCTGAGTACTGTTCTTCTGGAGGACTCGTCCTGACAGAAGACAGAAAGTCTACACTTCAGATATGCAATCGAAAAGCATCCGTGCTGACTTTGAGTTTCTATGAGGGTAGAAAGATTGAAGACGTACCATATAAGATGCTCCAAATGAGTTTCAATCAGACGTTGCTTCTCTGAATCCGCTGAGAACTCCATAATGTCAGTTGACTGCATGTCAGGGACTCTCTAATACTACGTGTAAACCAGTGTTAAAGTGAAGCTTGGCAACCTACCACCTGTTCTAAAACACACAGGTTATCTGTCGAGGGTGGAGCACGACAGGAGCCAATAGCAGCTTAATAAGCAAAGAGCTGCTGTGAAATGACAACTCCAGCTCATTTTCCAGTATAATCCAAATTTATTGACATTCATTTTGCAGGAATTTTAAAAATTTACACAGTTTCGAAGCAGGTAAAAGTGGAAAGAATAGAAAAAAAATCTCACGAAAATATGTTGAGGCACTTTTGTGAAGTTTGTCAAGTATGATTTATGGCACAGAAAAGTGCAAAGAGACGTTTAAATACACGAGACACTGGGATTGTCCAGAAGTTTACATCAGACTGTCACTGCTGTCCATGAAGAACAGCATGAGCGATATCGTCGTACAAAATGCGGAGAAAACGAAGCAGGAATAGAAAAATATAATATGAACAAAGATGGTATAATTTAATTCTTTATCTTAATATACACTCAATTTGTCATAAAACCTCCAATCAAAAATATAGCTCAGAATTTACATCATAATAATAATATTGATCCCAAACACCACAGAGAAAATATTGTCTTGATTCTTCTGTTTAAAAAAATTGGCAATTCATCAAAAACTGAAGAATTTCACACTGTTGGCTTTAGTGTCAAGCGCAGAAAGGGTACCTGTTAACCAGTACGTCTTAAACCTTAACTATCTTGCCTTATGTGCAGCGGACTAACCAACAGCAGCACTACTAAAAGACTCGCTCACTTTCTTTAAAAGAACTGGAGGACATTGGTATCAATCCCACGTTTTGTGTGTCACTCGTCTGAAGGCAGCTAGCTTAGCTTAGCATAAAGACTGGAAACTAATCAGCAAGTATCTCCACTGTTTAATCACAAACCATATCAAGCTGAGCAATGGAACTATCCTGCAGATTGGACTCCAGAAAGTCAGCAGAACCATGCTAGCTGTCTCCCCTCCTAATGCTAAGCTAGGCTAACAACCTCAAGACTTGCAACAGGGAAACTGTTTTTGTTTTTTTTTCCTGAAAGAAAACATTACTGCAACGCCACCAGAAAGTGAGCTTGAGGAGGTTTTAAGCTTGCTATTTCCTCCCTGAGCTAAGCTAGTCGCTTCCTGGCTTCTGCTCTGTGCCGAATGCTGCGTTCAAGGCCCATCCCAGCTATCTGTACGCACCAGTTTTCCAAATACTGCTCACGTCAAAGCAAGCCATGATGACAAAACTACACTTGTGGCATGTTAATATATATATGTAGACGTCTCATGATGCATCCTGTTGTTTACTTCCATTAATATGTGCCACATTGCAGCGGTTGTTTTGTGATTATGGTTCGGTTTGACGGCACTACCATGGGATTTTTCTTTCTCTTCCATTTCACATAAAGTTAAAGCGGAAAAGCACAAACGTGACAATCAATGTTCTCGCCTAACTCTCAGAAGGAAGGGGATTGAACGGCTCTTTTAAAATGCGTTATTCCTTAAATATCACAAAATCAATCTTCTCTGATGTATTTACAAGCTGTCAGCTAAATGTGCAACAACATTTATACCTTTATTTATTCTCGTGGAGGTCTGCTATGTCAGGAAGCCCTTTATTTTCTGACTACAGTGTGTCTCTATGTGCACTGTGACCAGACACTGTTTGGTCTGAAACAACCTTAAAAACCTGAATCAGCCTGTTGGAAAAAAAACAAAAAGAAAAAAATAATAATTAAAACATTTCTGAACTTTGGGCAGGGACGTTCACAGACCATTGAGGCTTTTTTTTTTTTTTTTAGGATTTTCGATATGAACTTGTGAGTTTAAAGTGCACAAAATAGCTAATCAAGAGCTCATCGGAGGCTTTGATCTGCATGGCTTCGTCTCTGCTGCCCAAAGTTCAGAAATAAAGGAATTAAAAGATAAATATGAAACCACTGGCTTAAAATAAAAAACTAACTATGGCACAATCACAGCGCTGGTTGATTCATGTAAACAAATAAGCCTCTGAGATGAATGTTTTCTGCACATCAGACACAAACTGCATATATACTGGTCTTCAGCACCGCCGCCGCCGCTGATGATAACCTGGTTCTACGATGCCATCCAGACCCTGAAGCCGTCTGGATCTACCCGACTCCATCACCCACTGGCTTGTTTAGCTCTCCTCCTTCCAGGGCATCTGGATGGCTCCGTGCTCTGAGGTGCCGTTGGCTGCTTGAGGCTGAGTCACGATCGGTGAGCTCTCACCTGCAGAAGGTAAAGAAAAAAAGGCGACTATTTATTAGAGTTTAATGTTTTGTTTTTTTTACCTTGTTAACATGTAACATGGTGGGTTTTTTTTAATATGCGAGAAAACATATGATGAGAGAACCTCACAGCTGATTATGTTCTCATAGAAGCTGCAGCGTACAGGCGACAGAATCAGACTTCCAATAATTCAAACAAAGAAAGGAGCAGAGACTTTAAGGCCATTTTAAACCAGGAAGGGATTATTTTCATGAAAAAACAAACTT
>NW_007578458.1:57417-68895 GCF_000690725.1 Stegastes partitus
TCTGACATTTTCTAAAGCAATAAACGTTAACAAATGCACAGTTTATCTCTCACTTCCTTTTTCCAAACAGGTCATTTTTACAGGACAGCTGCAGAGGGAGAGAAAAGTTCTAGTTGTTCTTTGTCAGGACCTCTTCTTTTATTTTGCAAATTCTGACATAAAATTCACAGAGAAAGCGACCGTGTTGACTGTCCATCACCACGCTGACAGGCACTTTTAATATTTACCAAGTTCACCATCAGAGTCATCGTCTTAGCATGCTGACTTTAAATATTAGACCTGATGATGGTGCTAGATAGCAAGTAAAAGGTTTTGCAGTGAGAGAAAGGTCAATGTCTGGACTGAGTTCAGTTGCTGCTGGGATATTTCGCCTGAAGCTACAACCTCACGGGGGCTAGAGAGTCAAAACCAGGCAATAATTACTATAAAACCATCAACTGGGGAGCTTTAATGTTCAAATTGTCATGACAGTCAATCAAACAGATATTTGTGCCAAACAAACCAGTGCTGTCCCTGCTGTTGGGATGACTCGTTTTCTGTTGAAGTAAAACAGACATTTAGAAATGTGCCAGATACATGCTCTGTATCTAAGTACTTATAAGAAGGTGATGTGGATTTGTTATTTAGCCTCTGACACATGTAGGAGTCTCTTTACCACTTCACTTTTCTCTCCCATTACTGTGCACAAACAAACTTCTTCATTTTTCCAGTGAGTACATTTACCCCACTGTGCACAACATGCTCTGCAATACTTCAAATGTTTCCCAGAGCTCCTGTAATTTATCTGATTTTGCCTTGAGACCTAATTTTAAAATGTGGGAGTCGCTCATATACTCAAAAAAAAATGCATTTAGTTCAAGCCTGTGCCTGTTTAATGTGAATACATGATTTATTATTGCGCCACGGTGGCTATTCCCTCAGAGATGATCAACTAATTCAGTATTTCTCTTGTTTTTTGAGTTCTGTATCCTGCTCTGTACATGTACATTGCTGGTCAAAACACAACAAATCAAAACAAAAAAACAAAAGGAGCAGAAGAACAGAGTGATTGCCGCAAGAGAACAGCAGCTTAGGATGGACAACAAGCAGCACAACAAGCCTGTAAGCAACACTACAGTGATTAGAGTTCATGATTAAAGCTTCCACAGAGACACTCAAGATCAGCGGTTCTCCAACATTTGACTCGTGAGCTTGAGAACAGTGTGTTAATATGGTTAAGAACTAAAAAGTTGACAACTAGCATCCCAAATTGAGAATACTGTGTGAGATAAATACAGTCCTGGAGACAGAGAACCGCTGTTCTTGAGGTTTAGGTTTAGCGTGTTAGCACCAGCGCTGCTTATTTTCTCCAGAACTGATCATGTTTGACACATAAACCCTCTGAACCCTAAAACCTGCCGGCGGGTTTTAAAGGCGCTAAATGACACCGTTTATCATCACAGGAAAAAGCAAGAATCAAAAATCTGACAGCTCTTCCTGAAACTAGTGTGACTTTTGGTTTTATCTAGAAAACATAATTTAATCTTAAACTCATGATATTTCATCTAAATCTTGTTATTCTACGTGCCCTGTTCAAAACTGTCCCAAAAATAAACCATGTGCAGTAACCACATTTGGTAAAAATGTTGAACTCAGTTGCGATCAACAACCACGTGCTAACAATTCAGGAACGTTTAAGAACTGAACTGCAGGCTGTGTTTACACAAAGCAAACAGAAGAGTATGAAAACAAACTAAAAATGTAAACAGTAAAACATCTATAGAAGGTAGAGTCACATTTTCTCCTGTATTGGTAACATATGTTTGTATTGAAATAAAAAATGAGCTCACAGTGAGTTAAAACACGCCCACAAAGTGCTCAGGGTTCAGAAGGTTAAATGATGTGTCATAAAACATATCACCCTGTGTGATTTCCCTGCATTCTTTAAGCCCTGTGTTCAGGTATTATTACACTGAAATATTGTTAGTGTGTTATTTGGTGACAACACAGTCCACAGTGTTCTGCTAAAACATTAACTCGTGTAAATAAACTTCTGTGAGATCTACCGAAGCGACTTCAGCAGCAGTGAGCGCAGCAACGTTACCTGAAGAGGGGAGAACTTTACCTTTAGCATCAGCTGCATCGCTAGAGCTCGGCTGAATAACTATTACAGGGTCTCCAGCTGGAAAACACAATTCAACACTGAGAAAAGCCCACACTGCGTCCTGACAGAATCGGTTGCTTTTGTCTCCGCTTGAAATGTAGAAATCGGGCAGTCTTCAGAGTGTGACATGTCAGCGAGTACACAAACCAAGATTTCAAGGAACAGTTTGACATTTTCTAGCCAAGGCTTAGATCTGTACAGTAAACACAAAGCTGCTGCAAGTGGCTCAGTTTAGCATGAAGACTGTAAACAGCAACCCTGCCTCTGTCTAAAGTCAACAAACTCTGTCCACCAGCAGCAGTAGCAACAGAAATGTTACTTTTGAACAGAACCAGAGTAGCTGTTCTCTCCTTTTTCTAGTCTTTATGCTAAGCTAAGCTAACCACCAGCTGCATATTACAAACACAAACCAAGAAACTTATTTTCCAAAATCTCAAACTGTTCCTTCAACAGCCTAGAGCTTGGCAACTAAACCCTGTTTTGAAATGTTCCCTGTCCCATGTCAACCTTTATATCCACTATGGGCTGAACAAACAATTAATTTCACAATGAAACTGTAATTAGAAACAGTGCAATTACGAAATCACAAAGACTGCAATACAGGATATACAACCTTCTGCACATGTGAGTCAGGCTTTAACCAGGGATCAACTCATTTGTTTGTTTTTTCTTTGTTTTTTTAAGGGCTAGTGTTGATACTGATTATTGTTAATCAAGACACTCAATCAATACACATTAAAGGTTATTTATTAACAGCATGTGATAGCAGGGAACCTGTCTTTCATAACTAGGCTTCTTCACCAATAATGATGAGTATAACTGAATATGTACATTAGAAATAGGAGTGATGACATTTGAGTATCAGTTGACGCTATGATGCTCCTCTGTTTATTACCAGATTGACTGAATGAGATCAATAACAGTTTGTTACCTGCAGTTCTGTCTGTTTGGTTTTATTGCCCACTAAGGCCCATATCTTGAAGCATTGCTGTTTTCCAGATGCTGTACTCTGTGACTACCTCTGGCCTGTTATCTCACGTAGCAATTCTCCATCACGTTATGAATCTACTACACAGTGCATTAAAAATTAATCATATCACAAATTAAATCTCACTATCTTTGACATAAATCCCAATCAGATATTTTCCCCAAATTGTTCAGTCATGTTCTAAGTGTGGTGTTAAGCTGCTTATATGCTTGATTTTTATTAAAATGTACAAATACCTGCATACTTTGTGGTGACCTTTGTGGTGAAAAATCAACACCATATTTATTTGCCAACTGAATCCATTAACTCATTAAGAAAATGCTTACTGAGGTAACAAATCAAGTGAGAAGTTGAGTAATTTTCTAATACTTTTATGCAATCGGACGTCTTTTTGCAACCAGAGAAGTCGCCCCCTGCTGGCCATTAGAAACACTGCAGGTTTCATTTAATTTCAACTGTACCGTGATTTTATAGACGCTTTGCTGTTTATTATGAGAGCAGAAGACTCCCGTCCTCTACTGTAAAGGCGAGTTAACAGCGAAGTCCTTTACCTGCTTCCTGTTCTCTGATTTGTGCCTCCAGGTCTTCAGGATCCATGTAGGCGAAATTGTCTTCTTCTTCAGCTTTGCATTTCCCACAGCAGAAGCAGCAGCAGCAGCAACAGCAACAGCAGGTGACAAGAGTGCAGCAGAACATAAGGCCCTGCAGGAAATAAATGTCAGGATATTTGACACAATTTAATATAACTTCAAGTTCAAATCCACACCTGGACAAACAATTACTACACAATTAAAACACATTTGTATGAAGATATTTACTGGTTTGCACTTTTAAGACAACATCCCGCGCTGCTTACCTTGAACCAGCATTTGGACACAAGGAAATAATATTTGACGCTCTCTTCCCCAAACTGCTCGGCCACGTAGAGGCCCATGGAGCCATATTCGTCGTAGATTTTACGCTTGTTCTCATCGCTGAGGATGGCGTTGGCGTTGTTGATCTCTTTGAATTTCTCAGCAGCTTCGGGGTTGTCTGGGTTCTTGTCGGGATGGTGCCTTAATGCCAGTTTTCTGGGGAAGAAGTGAGCGAGAGTGAAATTCAGATCCCTTTCTGTTATTCAACTCGTTTGTTATTAATTCAATAATTTTAGCAACTGAATGCACTTAAATTTAGCTCTTTTTTGGCCTTTAAGGAGCCAGAATACTCCATCAGAACTGTAGTTGTAGAAACCTTCTTCCCTGGACACCTGTCTGACGTCAGGATCTGTGCTCGACAATTTGGTTCGACAACTACGTAGAATCTGGAAGCACATTGAGTTTGAACTTCTCTCTGTAGCTTATTTATTAACTTTTTAAAGCTGCTGACTGCTAAATTCTCAGCCACAAATAAAACTACACCAAATGTTCCGTTTTTGGCTGCAGAAGTGAAAACAAAAGTCTTCGTGCACTCTCTGTGGAATCTGATGATTGAACACTTATTCGATTACTTTTGTTTTTAATGGCAATGTCACGAGAACATCAGGAAAACCTTTAGTATTAGCATGTTGTGCTGCTAATATGGCTAACAATTTGATTTACAGTGACTGCATGTTCAAACGGCAAAGCATGAGGAGTATGTAGTAGTGACTTAAATGCATTTCATTAAGACAACATGTTCAGCAACAGTCACTTCATAGCCATTTCCAACTGCAGGTCTGAACCACTAATCAACTAATTTCATAACTACAACGTTGTCTGACAAACTCACCAAACACACAAGTTAAAAATAGTGTCTGTGGTATAAATTATGTGTCATTTCCATGTCAAATCATCGCTCAGAGAGGAAGTCAGAAGTGATAGAAAGTCCTGGTCTCACACACTCTTTCACATCAGTTACAGCTGACTCCGTTCTGCTCTGTGCTGTCAATCACAGACGCAGAGAGAGTCTTCTTCCTGAAGCAGCAGCTCAGGTGCACTTAAAGCTTCAGACACTGAGACTGTCTGTTTAGATCAGGAGTAAAACCAGCCCATACTGTAGATCACAGTGGTCCAGCTGCACCCTCTACCTTTCTGCTATAGAGGGAAAAAATGGTCTGGCTTGTTTGTATTTCTTTAAATCAATCACAGCCATCATTGGCAGAGCTGAGAAAAGGATGCGGCTTTGGCATTCACTTGCAAGATAGGAGACGAGAACTGTGATCAAAATGGATAATCTGCCGACAAAAATAAAACTAGCAGAGCTGCCTGACTGCACGATCCAAACCGTCAGCAAAACGTACAGTTTCGGTTTTCATTTCTGTGTGGTAGCTTGTGGCCCAGAGCTTGTTGTTGTTTATGTAGGACAGAGTTAATCAGCCAATCGCGGACTTATACCAAACTCCTACATCCTGTGAGTCAGACTGTAGTGAAATAAATCATCTGTATTCTATTTTCAGGTGAAAAATTGAAGGATACATGAGACGAATTTGCTGAAAAGGGGCACAGTATGGGATCTTTAAAAGGGAACTTTCCAAAATTTGTCCTTCAGTCCTGGTGATGTGTGACCAATCAGATAATGCTGTGGGCAGGGCAGTGTGTTGATTATAGATACAGAGAGGCAGCTGAATCAGAGCCAAACCGCATATTTTTACATTAATGTCACTTTGTAAAAAAAAAAACAGTAGCGATAATTGGAAAGATGCTGAATATTTGATGTGATAATCATCCAAACCAATAACAGGTCAACCCCTAATGCATAGATATTCATAGTCAGGGTTGCAGTAAGTCGTTGGGTAAGTAGTTACTTATACAGGGTGCAGATTGTTGTGGTTCTTAAACTGAAGAAACTGAAGTCAGATTGCTTTATATATAACAAATAGGGCACCATGTATTTTGTGTCTATTTTCTAACATTTTGACTGGATGCTGAATAAATCAATGAGAAAAAAAACGTATTGCATCTCTGAACTGGAAGGCACCAACACACCTGTACGCCCTTTTTATTTCGTCCGGAGATGCTCCTTTCTCCAGGCCCAGGGTCTTGTACAAACTGTCTCCTGCTCTTGACAGCCTCCTCTGAGCTCTTTCTGGATCCTCCATGTTTGAGGCTGCGGCGGCGGCTGAGACACAAAACACCACAAACAGCAACAATCATTTCCTGGTACATGCGGCGCGGACTGACTGGAGGAATGACTTTATAACGGCTCACGAGTTCAACAAGGAAGCAAATAAAAGAGAAAACATGAAGTTACAGAAGGGCTGGACGTCCTGACAGCCCCAGCAGACCGGGTGGTATCACTGTGGTTCAAGCTCGTTAAGACGCAGGTTCACATGTAACGTGTGGAAACCTTCGAGGTTAACTTGAGTCAAACTAACGCGGAGAACTTCAGCACAAAGTTGAAACTGACGTACCGGACAAGTTAAAACCGTCGTTTTCCGTCGAATCATAGAGTCCGAAAGTTTTCCGGTGACTGCCTTGAAGTTTATTCCATTTAGAAAAGGTGTCACACGGTTTTCGTAACTTTACGGTGATCGCCTCATGACCCGGAGATAAGAGGTCTGAGTTCAGAGCCGCCGCGGCAGTGCACCCGGAAGTGTGAGAGCGCAAGGGATCATGGGTAAATAAATAAATCAACAAATAATAATAATTAAAATTTAAAAAAATAAATTTTAAATTAAATATAATTAAATTCAAAAAATGAAACTGGGAAAAGAAAAATCTGAAAAATGGAGTTCAACATGTTAAAACACTGAAATGATGATTTCAATATACTGAATTTTTAAATTCCTTGAATTGCTCATTTCAATGTAAATAAACTCAAAACACACCAACTGATACAACTAAAACTACAAAACCACCGAAAGTGCCATTACACATTAAAGAAATAAAATGAAAACAAAAGAAAACAGAATTAAAGCAAGAGAAATGGAGTAAAAGGAAAAAGGAGCATAAAACCATGAAATAAAGAGAGGATAAAAGAGGTACAAAATAATCACAGAATCCATCTTTTCGTGCATTCTCTTACTTTTCTGATTGAAAGTATATAATCTAATAATTCAGTTGATTATTGTGTTTTGATTGCTGTGTCATATAATTATCAGAATTTCTCTGATGCTGTGGCATAATTGTCCACATGACTTTCGTGCCAATAAAACTAAGCTAAAAAGTTAATTACAAAAAAAAAAAGAATTTATTTATTTATTTACTTGTTTATTCATTCATTCTTTTATTCACCTGCACAGGGAAGGATGGGAGGAGATAATCAGAAACACCTGTGAGCTGAAAAAAGTACCAAAGGCCACATGGAGGAGAACAGAGTGGTGAGTGAGAGTTGGAAAAAGAGGAGATATCTTCCATGTTTCTGGACATCTTGGCTTTATAAAAATATGTAACACAAAAGGAGGATTTTGTTCTAAGAACCAGCTGGATAAACTGGATTTTCCTGAGCAGTACTAAACTACTAACAGCGAGCTGATCTCAGGAGCATGCCTGGATAATGCTGGTTAAACTGGACTCTGTTGGATCCTACAAAAGTAGAGAACAGATTCCTTTTTCTACAAATTTCCAGACATCTGCTGGTCTCTTGTCTCAGGTTAGTGTGTACTGTCCCTCCTACACTCCTCCTCTGATCTCCTTGGCCTCTCACAGCAACATCCATCACATATTTATTGAACTGCATTCATGCTAATGAACTGCAGCTTGATCACCTCCACTGAACACCGTTTCCTCGACAGGCACTATCTCACAAGCTATTTGTAGAATTGGAGTTAACTAAAGGCCTTAATTTATCAAATTATGGAAGCATTGGGATTTTTTTCCTTATCCACCCTAATAGGTGTTTTTACCACAGCTTCTTGTAATGTTTTGCAACATATATACTAGAATAAAATAATGACTGTGTCTTTGCTGCAGCCTCCAGCATGAACAGATGATAACATTTAGCATTAGGTAATCCTCATTATTAAAGAAAGTACAATGGAAAAAGGATTATATTTGGACCATTTTATTGGTGGATAATGCATATGTACAAGACTAATAGATTCATAAATCATCACTGAGTTTCCTGCTTCTGTGGAATCACATTAACAACAATCTTTCCCATGTTCCTGTTGGCTTCCATGTGTCTATGAGCTTCTGCAATGTCCTCCAGGCTGAAAGTGCTGTCAATCACTGGCTTCAAGGAGGCAGACTGATCTGAGAAATGTGGTAAAACTCTGCGTGAAAAAGCCTTCACCAGGTTCGCTTTGTACTGCAAAAGAGAAAACACACAATCGGCCCCAGTTCCAGACATGTAAATACAAGACGTGCGTCAAAACGAACTTGTAAATGGCCTCATTATGGAACATTAGACACAGAGAAAACACCAAAGGGTGAAAGTGTTAAATATCCTCTTGACATGAGTCAGCATGTTCATATGCAGAGACGAAGACACACAGCTGGTGTGTGACTTCTGGGGCTCATTTCTCACCTGAAGGCTGCGAGAGCGGAGGAGGCTGCTGAGCAAGTGGCCTCGTTTGGAGAGCAGCTTACCCAGCAGGTCCCCGTCCACCGATCTGCCTCCCATGGTGCCGTACAGAACCCACCGGCCGTCCACCGCCAAACAGCTCACGTTCTGCTCCCAGTTGCAGCCGCCGATGCAATCGAGGATGACGTTGGCTCCTTTACCTGTTAAATTACAGCTATTATTATACAGCTGAATAGTTTTTCACAGCAGATAATTTGACCTAAAAGGACAAAGAGCAGGTGGAATTAGCTAAGCCTCAGTTACAAGTGGAAACATGACCATGAACCAGCATGAGCAAAAGGCAGCACATTACCTAAGGAGAAGGCAGCCATCACTAAAACACATAACAATAATGATGATACCTTTATTTACACAGCACATTTTAAAAACAGAGCTTACAAAGTGCTTTACAGGCAGGACAGAAGGCTGGTCAGGCCAAGCAGAAGGAGAAACCAGACCAGAGACGCAAAAGTGGAGAAAAAGAGTCAAACATGGGAAAAGATTTACAAAATAAATCAGATAAAATAATAGAAGCACCAAAAATGCCATATCCAATGAAGGAAAATGAACAAATGAAATACAAAAAAATAGAGGGTAAAACCACAATTAATCATTGGTCATAGTAAATATATAAAATAAATCAGGAAATAAAGAGTAAAAGCAAATAAAGCAAACAAATAAACAAAATTAAATGAAGTGCATTCTATCGTGAAAAATATCCATTGCGCGCAACAACAATATATAATTCCTGCATGTTTTTACAACAAATACAAGGATACACGTGGTGATCGAATTGATGGAATACACAATTATTATCAGCCTTGTTTTCCCTTCTCTCTGTACCACACAGCTTATTTTTAAAATTTTCTCCGTGAGCCTTTTGCGTTAAACGACTGATTTGAACAGTTTATTTTGAGGGCATCACATAAATAATCCTGCAGCTGAAAAACACCAAATGTGTATTAATCCTCGGCTCAAAATGGACTCCAACACACAGAATAAAAATGTGTATGTTGCAATACCAAGAAATTAAAGTGTCCTGTTGTTTAGGAAATTATTTAGCCTGAAACTTCCAAAAAGATTTACTTCTTTAGTCGAACCCAATGGGCCACAGAGGTGAGACACGGACTGAAATACATTCTTATCAGGTTTGTTGACAGCAAGAAAATTAAAGTTTTAAACCATCAGTAAGTCTAATTTACTGTTTCAATGTTTTAAGCATGTCTTTGTAGTGTATATGAAGGGATTCACATTTTCATTAGCTTGAAACAATTAGAGGAACCACGGAGCTGTGAGTAGTGATTGCAATTCCGGTGGCACAGACACCTAAATCCCAGTTAAAGCCTGTATAATACCAACACATTGTTCAATTGATCACTGCAATAGAAGAATGCAAATACGTTGACGTGATGACTGATACCACCCTGTGTTCCGTCTGCTCAGCTCACCTCCCGTGAAGTCATGAACTCCCTTTGCAAAGCTCCCCTCTTTGTAGTTGAATCCAGCTGCTGCGCCCAGTTTCTCGGCCATCTTGAGTTTTTCTGGGCTTCCTGCGGTGACGACAGGAACGGCACCAAACAGACGAACCAGCTGGACGGCGGCGGTTCCGACTCCGCTGCCTCCAGCATGGACCAGAACCACCTCACCCTCCTTCACCTGAGCTGAGGTGGAGAGACGACGGACGGAGACAAGAAACAGGTGTCAATTCATTTTCTATCTCGCTCTTTTTTTTTTTCAGTTTTAATAATTTAATGTTGGTGATGTTTGTTTGTTTTTTTTAAACCTCCTACTGTTGCTTATAGAAAATCCTCTAATTGTTTTTTTTTTAAAAAAGAGTTAGAAATTTGAGGAAAAGAGTCCCATTTCAGCTAACATTTATCTGAATTATATTTGAGATAGTTTTTATGCATTTGTTTTATTTTTTGATTGAATAAATAAGAAAACATAGATTATTCTGATAAGCTTGAATAGTGAACCCTTTTACATTTATATATGGGTTTATTATATATAGATGGACATAACCAGTACCACTTACTAAAAGTTAAACCTGCTTCACATCAATGATTATTTTATATTAGAATAAATCAGTAACAAAAATTTAAGAACGATAAAATAAAACAAATTTCATTAAATTAAATAATAATAGTATATAGCAATATATACATTATTAAAATATGAAAAAATTTGTTTGTTTGTAGCAAATAACCAAATGAGCACACCTTTATTACTGTATGTTTATTCATTTTCTGTAAAGTATTAAGAATATGCTGCTTTTTTGTGTTCATGGTTTCATATTGCCAATATTTTTGACAGGCATTGCAATATTAGCAAAGATTTTGGTGCAAATCATTATTTGTAATTTCTTTTCCAATGAAAAAAACGTAAACGTTTGGCTGTCTAATCCTGCTGCCACATGTCCAGAGAATGAGTCATGTTTCATTTCTAACCGTACAGTGTACCATATTTATTCATTTTTGCAGCTGCTGTGATTTGGATCATTGCATTTGGCCACAGTGCAATTTGGATAGTAATTTGGATAGTATTTTTTCAGATGGTTTGCTTACAAAAACAAACAGATGCTTGCTGTACCTATAAAATCCAGCAGCTGAAAAGCAGTGAGCCAGGCCTCTGGGACGGCTGCAGCCTGGCAGAGTGTGAGATTAGAGGGAACAGGCATGAGAAGCTCCTCAGGCACAGCAACATATTCTGCATATCCTCCTCCACTGAGCAAAGCCATGACCCGCTCGTCTGGTTTCCAGTTTGTTTTTACTCCTGGACCCAGAGAATCCACGGTACCGGCCACCTCCAGGCCGATGATGTCGCTCTCACCTGGAGGAGGTGGGTAAAGGCCTCGTCTCTGCGGGAAACACAAAATCAGTAGACCAGG
>NW_007578458.1:69968-95015 GCF_000690725.1 Stegastes partitus
CAGAATCTCCAAATGTGCACGGGTATATAAAGACCAAAAACCATCAGAAAAATCTCTAGCGGTAACTGGAACATCTTGTAATATTGTTGTTGTTGATGTTCCTGTATTATTTTTGCTGAACCACTCCGAGTACAAACATGAAAAAATAGCGCGCACGCATCAATTATGACCCCTTTGGGTTTCCGTCCCACCAGTGCAGCGTTAAAGCTAGTTAGCAGCTAGCTTTATTGTGTAGTGAAAGGCGTTCGAATAATAATAGAACTGTTTAGCATAAGAAAAAGGAGGAAGCAGAAGAAGAAGGGAAACCGCAGGAGAGAACAGAAAGCAGTAGTAGACCTAACGTGGTCCAGTAAAGACAAGAGAAACGGTGAACTTCCACGATTACATTGTAATAAGGAGTTACGCAATGCGCATGCGCGGTAGCCTCAAAACTTTAATTAAACCATTTAATTCAATACAGATGATTGATCAGGTTAAATTACTGGAAGGAATAAAAGCAGAAAATGCAGGATTTTGTAGAAAATGTACAGCTGATAATTGGTAGCGAATCATCCTGCTGCATGTAAATTATTCAGACTTTACATGAGAGAAGATGAACTCACCAGCCTGCAGGGTCAACAGTCAGTCAGCTTTGAGGAGGCTGACTGACTTTTTAGGAAGTTTTGTTGAGCCATCATCGAGTCTGGACTCAGTTTGGCTCGGGAGGGATCAAACTCCAGAGGGGGAGGCTCTCCTCCCAAAGTCAGGGGCTGTTAAAGGGATACTGCAGTATCATTTAGAATATTTATTTATCCAAGAATGAACCAAAAACAGACTCCTAAAATCTTGTCTCTGGAAATCTGGAGGATGTTAACTGAGCAGACTAAGTTCAACAGTTAATTTTTATGATTGGGTTACAAAACAAGAAGTAAAAGTAAAGAGAAAACATAGTTTCACTGTGTTTTCAGTGCAGAACGGTTAAAGCATTTTAGGAAGAAGAGTCTGTCCTACATGTGAGAAGATTACTTCAAAATGAATTTAATTAGACCCCAAGTTTGTTTGTTTTTTGTTTTTTTGTTTTTTTTTTTACTGTTGGTGTCCAAAATAACGTACTCATATACATTTAAAATAAGAACCCCAGTTTTCTAAATGCCAACAAGTTGGTTGATTTGTACAAGGAGAAAACCCACTATTCTTCACTGGATAAGACATGATATTAAACCTTCTACTAGAGAGAATATGCATTTATAATTATCATATATTATATTATATTGCATTTTATATATACTATTCCATATTATTTCTAACTATTTATTTATATTTATCATATATCCACAGTGTTCTTACCTCAACAATGCAATGTGGTTTTTTTTTCTACCATTTGGCTATGACCAGGCTCATTCCTAACTGTATATGCTTCCTACTGGCTCCTTTTGTAGATATATTTATATATTCTTATTTGTCTGTTTTATACTTGTATTTTGCACCACTGGAGTTGTCTTTTAATTTTGTTGTACTTTGTGTATGATGACAATAAAAGCATTCTATTCTATTCTATAGACAAAGAAAGAAAAAACAGACAAAGTTTAGGGAGCCTTCATGAACTATGTGAAAGATCTGGATTTAACAGAAAGTCATACTGAAGAATAATTGTTTGTTGTCAGTTTGTTTGGTGTTTCTTTCATCCATCCATCCATCCATCATCTATACACCGCTTAATCCTCATTAGGGTCACGGGGGGCTGGAGTCTATCCCAGCTGACTCAGGGTGAAGGCAGGAGACACCCTGGACAGGTCACCAGTCTATCACAGGGCTACACTTAGAGACAGACAACCAAGCACACTCACATTCACACCTACGGACAATTTAGAATCACCAATTAACCTCAACATGTTTTTGGACTGTGTGGGAGGAAGCCGGAGAACCTGGAGAGAACCCACGCTGCACGGGGAGAACGAACAATCCCGGTGCCCCCACCGGGACGCGAACTGGTGACCTTCTAGCTGCAAGGCAACAGTGCTACCAACTGCTCCACCTTGCAGCCCAAACGGAATCATGACCTCCACATCGGGACTGCTGCCTGATAAGGGGAGTGCCAGCTCAACCTCGTGAGCTGTTTCTTTCAAAATAACAAAATAAATTGTAAATAACATTTGAATGTGTATATTCGGTTTTCTCTCTTTCATTGTTATTTCATACTAGGAAAGAATAAGCTTGAATTATTTATTATGGATATGGATTACTATTTTATTACTATATTATGAATATTGATTAATTTTTCTCTATTATCAGTTCATTGTTTGATCTGAAAATTCCCTTTAAAAAGTTCAGAGCCCAAAATAACACCTTCAAAATCCAATTATATTGTGTAGGGCTGCAGCTAATCGTTCTTTTTATCATTGATTATTGTTCTTTGGTCTATAAAATGTCAGACAGTGGTGAAAAATGTTGATCACTTTTTTCCCAACGTGCAAGGATCAAGTGTCTTGTTTTACCTACAACCCAAAGACATTGAATTTACTGTCATAGAGGAGGAAAGAAACCATAAAATATTCACATGGAAGAAGCTGGAAACAGAAAATTTGGAGCTT
Source organism: Stegastes partitus (assembly GCF_000690725.1). NCBI lineage: Eukaryota > Metazoa > Chordata > Actinopteri > Pomacentridae > Stegastes > Stegastes partitus. The sequence goes on from NW_007578458.1 coordinate 72,539, forward strand.
TTTATTTTCACATACGTCTCAAACCGATTGATTGTCAAAACAGTTGCACATTAATTAAATTCACTAATTGTTGCAGCTCTAAGATTGAGTTTACAGTAAAACAAAACTGGGAAAAGAGAAACAAAATTGGTCAATTAATTTAAAAAAAAAATTTGTAAACTTGCGTAGACGTGTGCAAACCTCAGTCAAAAGACAACTTTTGTAATCTGGTATCTCTTAAATTGCAAAATCCTTTTTTGCTTTTAATATACATGCAATAGAAGTTGGAAAGCAATAGCTGGAGTTGGATTCTCACACATTTCCTAACAATGCTTTACCACTACTCTAACGAACTGACCACAGATAATGCAGAACTCATTCATTAGAATTAGTTTCATTATGAGGTTTCAGCACCATTTTCACAACCCTAATTGTAAATCACACCCCAAACAGTGAGGGATCATGTGAGGCAGCAGCAGCAGCATGACAAGTCATGACTTTACTGGTTGTGTAATGTGCAGGAAGCCCCGTGACTGTGCTGAAACTTAATCTTTATGGAATGTGTCGATGCACAGTAACTACACGTTTGCACTGAGCAACAATCCATCCACACATCACAATGGGCTATTATATTACAGCCACCGCCATGGTAGCAAACACACCTCTATGACCGCACACAAATCAGGTAAGAAAAGAGCATGTTTGTCTTTAATTTACAGGGAAGAAAAGGTGACAAGAGATGTTTTTCTTCCTTTAGAACGTGCGTGTGATGGATGTGATCTATAGAAGATCTGTGCTGCAGAGAGAGCTGCGAGTGCTGAACCAAAAGGAGGAACGAGATCTGCAGCACAAACTGAACATGTTGGACAAACAGTACAGGCACACCCGCAGAATGCTTCAGCAAAGAAAAGACTCTCTGATGAGCGAAAGGAGAAGAGTGATGATGGTGAAAGTCTGCGAACCAATGGCGACGGTCAGCATCGCCATGAAAGAAATAGGCGAACACAAAAACCTCAGCAGGGGTATTCACACGTCTGATGGACGGATGTACCAAAATCACAGGGAGGAAGCGGCGCTGACGGAGCAGAATCGATCCGTTTCAGCACCACCGGTTCAACCCACGAGTTCAGTGAGACACAGAGGAAACATCCAGAGCAGCCTGTCGCTCAGGCAGATGAAGAACATCGCAGGAATCGACTCGATATCGGAGAAAGAGTGGGCGAGGCGACGGCAGAGAGCTCGAGAGGAAATGGAGCTTCAGAGAGAAACATTACACAACAGAGTGATGGCGTTCATCGAAAAACTGAAAGAAAAAAACAACATGGAAACACCAGTGGAGCCCACATAGAGGAACGTAAAAGTTTTATTTACAACTCAATACCTCAACACAAGAAAACTGATAGTGTTCCATCATAAACAATGAGTATGTACATGACTATTTTGTCAAAATGTTAAAACGAAGCTGATTTTATACACTTGGCTGAATAAATTAAACAATATCCCCCACTTTCCTCATGGCGGTCAAAGCTGTGTGCACTGGAGTCTCCATAAGTAAGCTGCAGTTTTTCTTCCACTGTGGAGAGTCGGGAAGCTGCTTGTCTGCAAGAAAAACAGACAAATATTACAAAAAAATGTAAGTTAATAAAAACTGCATTACAATATTTGAAGTTTGTAACAAACACCTCACACATTTGTAAACTAACTTTCTGAACAAACTGACTTTTGATTCAACTTCTGACCTTTCCAAAAAAGTAGAGGTGCAATGATTAATTGATCAGTTGTTAACGATTAGGTCAATCACCAGCTATTTTGTTAATCGATTATTTAAGCTGAGTAATTTTTTTGAGAAAAAATGTCAAAATACTTTTATTTCAGCTTCCTAAATTTCAGTATTGTCCGTTTTTTTTTTTACTCTTTTAGGACAGTAAACTGAATATCTTTGGGTTTCGGGAAAAACAAGACATTTGAAGACGTCGTTTTGGGTTTTGAGAAACACTGACCGATGTTTTTCCCAATTTCTGACATGCTATGGATCAAACAACTAATCGAGACAATAGTTGACAATGAAAATATTCTTTAGTTGCAGCTCGACACAGAATGAAAAATACTTTATTTATCCCAGAAGGGAAATTCAACAGAAGTGGATGTTTGTGTGATGAAAGGCTGCAATTGCTTAAATGATCACTTATTTGTTTAATAAAACATCAGAACATTTTGACAGGCATCATTTTGAGTTGCTTGTTGTCCCAAAACCCAACTTAAAAAGATGTAAAAGAGCAAAAAGACGAAATCTTACAATCAGAGAAATGCTTGTTGAAACTGTTAAAAACAATCTAATGAATTTGCTGATTGTTTCGGCTCTAATGTGATGTTCCAAAGAATAAAAATGATCCTGTGCTTGTTGCGAAGCTACTGAAATGTGAAGCACTATTCATGTGACGGCAGAGAACAGTGAAAAAAGAACTGGTTTATTCAGTGTTTTCAGAGCCGGTTTCTGTTCAAATCGTACCTTCACATTCGAGGTGGACTCTCTTTGGAAGACAACTGCTGTGGTCGATGTAGTCCAACGTGCAGAGAACGGCCGTCTTCTCTTTCGGCACCGTGAACATCAGCACCAGTATCGAACACAGAACATTACTCTCCATCACTTCGACGGACTTGTGTTGCTCCTAGAAACAAGCAAATGGAAAATGTCAGTTCGATATCCTTTGAGAATAAACAGAATAACATCTTTGTGCTACTATTAATAGTTGTGTTTACCTTACAGCGCAAAAAAACCCCCCAAAAAACAAAAACTTAAACCAGTACGAGAAAAATGTATAGTTTCTAAATCTTTCAAAATGGATGAACAGAACAAAAGTTCAGTGTCAATAGCAAAGATGTTTACTGCTTAGCACCACAAGCATACGAGAGGAGTGATTGGGTTGATATAAACTACTGTGCAAAAGCTTCAGGGACTTTACATGTTTATCAGTCTTGCAGTGGAGGCGCTAATTCACTCTGCAGCAGAACAACAAGCCAGAATCACACAACTTTCTTGAGCCACAAGAGCAAACAACAGATGTCAAAGTTCTGATTGTCAACATTATTTAGTCAGTCTGGGATTACATGATGAGACAGAAGAACTGTAGCAAGATGCTTAGAACAACCCACCTGCCTTAATGTGTACCTAAGATACCTGGTGCTGTTTAAAAAATTGCATTATAAGTTCTGCACATAGCCATACTGCTGGGCCAGTGTTCTTAGACTAGGTGGGATTACCACAGGTATTAGAGTGTCATAAAAAAATAGGCATTCAGAATTTCCTAAATAAAACCCCTGCAGCACTGCCATGTTCAATAGGCTGTTGATTTTTTATTTATGTTTGAAGCTTCATTTTCTTAATTCAAGCTTGATATGTTTGTTTAAAAAATTTACTTCCAGTTCTCAATATTTCCAACAAAAAACAAAATTATTTCATGAATTTAGTCTGAATGTAGCTGTTAAAACAACAATGCTGGCATGCTTGAAGTGTTTAACCTATTACCTGTGTGTATGTGTATATATCATATGATTATTTTCATTCCTGGTTAACCTGCTGATTGGGGTGTTGTAAATATTTTGGTCTATACAATGTCAGTTTCGCAGAGCTCAGGTTGGTTTTTGGAAGCAAGAACCAGTAAAGTTTTGCCATTTTACAAGCACACAAACAAATAAATGCTAATTACTTTTCTATCTATTGACTAATCCAAAGATTGTCTCTAACAAACTCTTATATTTACCATAACTTTCAGCTTTTATGCTGCAGTGTGTTGTTCAACAGTTGTACTGTATGACCTCTTTTTAACAAACAAAATATTATCTTACCTTCACATACTAATATGGGATTTTAAAAAAAATCTAGTATTGCAGTATAAACATATTTCACCATGTGGTACATAACAGTTAGCTGTATATAAATGTGGCTTTTGTAGATTGTACATGAAGGCGCTGAAACCTCATTTTTATATCTTTTGTTTTATATTTGCAGCCACTTACACGGCTACTGATTCTTATTCTGTGAGACATTTTCTGAAATATTCCTAACAAAAGAAAGTGAAGTTTAACACCTTAAGAAGCTTCAGCTCCTGCTTGCGACCGGCAAAAGCGTTGAGATGCTGACTGAGGGCGTCCAGAAAAGCCCTCATGTGTGTCTGCATGTTGTTCTCCTTGGCAAGGCTGTTCACGGGGATGAAGGGGGGGATGTTGTGGCGGCTGATCCTCACTGCTGGCTTCAGGTCAATCTCCAGGTTGTAGGTGTCTAAGTAGACGCCCTCGTAGGCCGTCGCCAGAGATACGCAAACTCCTTTACCCTGGCGAGTCTTGATGACATCATACCCACCTGGTGACAACAGCGGAAAATAAAAAGAAGACTCTGAAACAACTGGATAGCATCAATGAAAACATCTTACTATCACACAAGAAGAGAACAAGAAGTGAAGTGATTAAACAGCTGATGATACCGATGAGGTGATGAGCGTGCAGCAGATCTTTCAGTTGTGTATGTCTGGCCATCAGCCGCAAAAGTTCTGAGTTCTCTGAGTCTTCTTCCATTTCCACATCGTCTTCATCTGCACATTGTTTGTCCAAAGATGACCTCAGTTTCTGGAGATTCTGTGAAAAACAACATGTAAAGCTGCAATGGTGTCTTTGACCTGTCAGAAGTCAGAAGGCTTTATTGCTTTTACTATTTAACTTATATCTATTATTTTGACATATGGCATTTTTGTTTCTGTCGTCTTATTGTTTTTTTTCCTAATAGTTGTTATGTTGCATTCTGCATTGTCTGTCAAAGCACTTTGTAAGCACTTAGCACTTATAAAAGTGTATACAAGTTATCTGTGTGATGCTTACAGTTGAAACCAGAACTTTACATACACTGTATAAAAAGACACAGAACCTTTTTTTTCCTCACTGTCTGACTTTAAATCAGACAAACTTTTTTCCTGTTTTAGGTCAGCTAAGATTGCCAAAATTATTTCTACTTGCTAAAAGCAAGAATAATGAGAGAGAGAACTTTTTTTTTATTACTTTCTTCAAAGTCAGTAGTTTACATGCAGTAAGATTACTATGCCTTTAAACTATTTGGGAAAGCCCAGATGATGATGTCATCGCTTTGGAAGCTTTTGATAGGCTAATTAACAACATCTGAGTTAATTGGAGGCACACCTGTGGATGTATTTTAAGGGACACCTCAAACACACTGCTTCCTTTTGGGACAACATGGGAAAATCTAAAGAAATCAGCCAAGATATCCGGAAGAGAGTTGTGGAGCTCCACAGGTCTGGTTAATTCTTGGACACAATTTCCAGATGCCTGAAGGTTTCATGACCAAAGTCATACAGTTTAAATGCAATGCTACCAAACACTAAGGAAGTGTATGTAAACTTCTGACTTTGAAGAAAGCAAAAAAAATCTAAAAAAAAAAAAAAATCTCTCTCAATATTCTGGCTTTTAGCAAATAGAAATAATTTTGGTAACCCTAACTGACCTATAACAGGAAAAAAGTTTGTCTGATTTAATGTCAGGGGAATGTGAGGGGGAAAAAAGGTTTTGTGTCTGTAAATACTGTGAATGTAAAATTTCAAATGTATCTGTATAAATCTCAAACACAGCAGCCCTAGAATAAATGCTACTTACAGGGAGGTTAAAGACGACACATTTCTGGACTGGGCTCAGTGTGTGCAGATGTCAACAACGCCTCTGTTTACGACTGTTATCAGTGTAAACCGTGAACCTTGCTGTAACAATCTCACCTGGTGTGTTTGTATTTCTGCCTCCAGCTGCTCCTTCTGCACCTTCAGCGCTTCAACTTTAGCCTTTAGCTCCGTCACTCGACTCTGCTGCTGAGGTCGACTCCTGCGACTTCTTGCCTGAACCTCCAGCAAACTCAAATGACTCAAAACACCTGCAGGTAAAAGCAAAAACTCTCATTTACTCTCAAACGACTTAATATAAGCGCGTACCACTGGCTCTAATAACCTGCGGTGTTAGCATTAGCTAGCTAACGCAGCATCACAACAAACTGCTTTACGGATTAGCTAGCAGAGTTAAGCTAAGCTAGTTAGCTTTCCGTTATACCTTTAGTGGAAGCTGCCTCCATGTTTCACGAGTCTTTTCGTGTATTTTTCTGTCAACCACGAAGCTGTTCAGCTGTAAACATCCACGACAAGTTTTTAAATTTGGCGGCTGCTGCGTCGTTCTTAGCAACACCGCCCACCACCGCAACCCCGGAAGAAAATTCAAAACAGTTTGCGATCACATGGAGCAGCGGACCGACAGATTAGCCAGGTGGGTTGCTACAGCGCTTTATGAACACGACAAAAGGTGTAAACACAAGAAAGTTATCTCTGTAGAGGATTTCACCCATGTGTTGCCTAAAGTTGTTGTTTTAATTCATGGAAACGATTAGAGAAGCTGCTGTTAAACAACGTGGCGCTCTTGAACGCCTCCCCGAACAGCATGGTGCCACTGACGGCGAGCCTCACCCGGTTAACTGCACTGCTGGCGTGTAAAGGTGAGTCTGTTCCAGGTTATTTTACCTGGATTTATCTCTGTCACTGCATTTCTTGTACATATGTGTAACATCTTTTTGACCAGGTGTATTTTGTGGTTATGTTTCCTCATGTTCAGTTAAGTTATGCAGCAGTTGTCAGAGACTTGAGGGTCACAGGATGCATTAAGGAGCCACATTTACACACAAGAGGAATATAATCACAATTTGGAACAAATATTGAATACATTAGAACATCAATAAACAAGAGACACTTTAATATAGATACAGAATTTCTTGCTGTGGTCCTTAGCAGCTAGTTTTGTATTGACCTTGTTGTATTTTGTACTTTAATCTGTACTTATTAGTCACTTAATCCAAATTTCAGAAGACAGAAAATTGAACAACTATTTGACAGTGAGTTAAAGGTTTCAGTTGTTTTTAAGAAGAAATTCCCAACAGAATGCGGTTCCTGCTTCTCAAATGAATGGATTTATCTCCTTGGCTCTTGGAAGATGTCACATGTTTGGTTGTTTGTTTGCTAATGTGTATCAGAAATAGTTAACTGATAACCATCAGATTATTAAAATCATCTGATAGTTGTAGCCCTGGTTTGGTTAGATATGAGAGTAAATGATTAAGTTCTGATCAGTCTTTTGATTTTCTTGGTTTTGGCGTTAGACAAAATATTGAAAACTGCATTCACTGTTTCCTAGACCTGAAGGTGCCCTCTTTGTATTATTTGTTTCATCCAACCAACCATCTAAAGAATCGGTAAAACTTAAAGATGTTCAGTTTGCAAGCATGTGAGACAAAGAAAAGCTGCAAATCCTCACATGTGAGATGAGGAAACAAGCACATTTTTGACATTTTTTATGTAAAGTGGGAATTTCTTGAGATAGATTTTTTGCTGATCCGCTAATGAGGTAATCAAATAACTGTTGTGGCTGTTATTATCCCTGTCGGCGTGGATTTCTAACTCGATTAACTAAAATATTTTAACGTTGCCAAAGCCAAAAAGCTATAAGGGCATATTCTCCTGGGAAAAAAATGACCGACTAAATTTCTCCTGGCCACAGCTGACGGTGATTGTTGAAACTTTTGATATCTGTGACCTTAAGGTCGCTGCTGTTTGCCTGTTTGTCGCAGTGGCAGAGAACCTCCCCTGTGAACCTCCCATCTCCAAAACAGTTGTTAGTATTTTTGGATCAGCACAAGCAGGGGAAAGTTGACACAGAAGTTGCGTGACCTCATTTTGTCTACGTTATAGACTGTCATGGTCTGCGCTGAGTCCCGTTTCTTATATAATAATGCTTTTGTGCTGCGAACAGTTCAGCTTAGGTGACTGCAGAGGCTCCGGTCACGTCACATTTATCTGGGAAGATGCACAAACCAGCTCAGGGGAATCCAGGATGTGCAAAGTTTGTTTCTTTGCTGCGCTGACAACATGATAAAAATGTTTGGATCTGGAATTCTCAAACACGTTGGGTGGCTTTCTCACACATTCAACCAGCTGTTTTTCTTCTTCTTCTTCTTCAAGGCTCCTGACTGATGGGTGTGAACAAAGAACACTTGTCTGACTGTGTGACTGCAGAAGCTCACAATCTTCTCCAGCTGCAGCCAGGAGACGATCAAAATGGACCTGTCCGACCAGAAGCACTTTACCGTTGTAGACTATGTGATATTCGCCGTCCTACTTGCTGCCTCCATGGCCATCGGACTGTATTACGCTCTGTCCGGCGGGCGTCAGCGCACCACGCAGGAGTTCCTGATGGCCGACAGGAGCATGAAGTGCCTTCCTGTTTCCCTGTCGCTCATCGCCTCCTTCCAGTCGGCCGTGGCGATTATCGGCGTACCAGCGGAGATCTACACTCACGGCACTCAGTACTGGTTCATCGGGTGCGCCTACTTTCTGGGCCTCCTCATTCCAGCTCATGTTTTCATTCCAGTGTTGTACAGACTGCGCATCTCCAGTGCTTATCAGGTATGCTGAGGCCTTCTTTTTTTTTTGTTTGTTTTTTGTACTTGCACTGGTTTAGAAGCAGCTTCATGACCTGCAGTTCTCATGTTGTTTTGTTTTACAGTATCTTGAGATGCGCTTCAGCAAAACAGTGCGCATCTGTGGAACTCTGACCTTCATCTTTCAAATGGTGGGTGCAGCACCTCAGAGTGTTAAGTCCGAACGCACTGATTCAAGGTTTACTCCTTTGATAGGGATTCCCACGCTTTATCTACCAAAACATTCCCAGCATTTTCTTTTTCCCAGACGTGAAGCATGTATAGTTCACTGCATGTGTAAAGGAACTGTTTAACATTATAGGAAATATTCTCTTTATTCATGAGACTCTGTCATGTCTTTATGATAAAAATAAAGCCAATGGTAACAGAATTTACCCCCAAGAACCTCTATTGCAACAATTACATTATCCTGATTTTGCTAGAAGACGCTAATATAAGATCCATGTTTTAATATTTGGTTGTAAAATTCTGTTCTTTGGCTTTGGTAAAACAAATGGACCACATGAACACCTGGGACAGAAAAGTTAAAGATCTGAGGGCTCCAAAGCTGACTAATAATTCAATATTTAGGCAAATTACTGAAATACTACCTGGTGTAAGCTAACTTTTAGTGCTCATCTTTTAAAAAAACAGTTCAGACGTGAAGTTTCATGTTAAAATGCTAAAATGATTTGTTGTCATACAGCAACTACATGCAAATATGTCAGAGATTTTAGTGCATTTAACCTGTTGGAGTGTAATCAACTTCCAAATCATTAGGCGGCTCTGAAACTATGTTTGCAACTTTTGTTTACATTTAAAGTGGGAAAAACATTGTTTTTATCTATATTTTCTAATTTCACACATTTTGTAGCGTGAATGTATTATAGGGATTTTAAATTACGTCACTGGATACAGCGGATAGTAAAATTTATTACCTTCAAAATCTATATTTGTTTCTGATTTCTTTTATTTACTTGGCTGCAGGTTATTTATATGGGCGTTTGTGTGTATACTCCAGCTTTTGCACTCAATGCGGGTAAGAAAAGTTAATTTATTTACTTTAACTCATTAGGTTTAAATAAATAAAATGTATGCGTCAATGTGTTGCTGTGTTTTCTTCCAGTTACTGGATTTGAGTTGTGGGGAACAGTGCTGGCCACTGGACTGGTGTGCACATTGTACACAACACTGGTGAGTTATATTAGGAGCCGTTATCATAGAGCTTTACTTGATGTCCAGAGATTTTAATGATGAAGACTTGCTGCCTGTGATCAGAACCGGTTCACTATGATTCAGTCGCTCCTCTTTGGATTTATTGTTCTTGTGTGAGGTGTGAGAACTCAAAAAAAAAAAAAGTACCTCAAAAGATCCTATGAAAATACACTTTGCTTTGTAGAAGAATTAAATCTATTTCATCAAAGACAGACGGTAATTCTACAAAAAAAACACCTTCTGGATCCCTTTTAGAAATACCTGCATTCTATGTCTGTTGACTGAAACCTGTCTGGCTTTTTAGTGTCAGCATTTATTAGTTTTATTTTCATGTCTGTTCCTCACAGGGGGGTTTGAAGGCCGTCATCTGGACAGACGTCTTTCAGACCGTGGTGATGTTTGCAGGGCAGCTGGCTGTCATCGTGGTTGGAGTGCTGCGGACTGGAGGAGTGTCTGAAGTGTGGAGGAAAGTCTGGGAGGGAAACCGCATCTCTGGCCTCGAGTGAGTCCCAAGTTAGCTTGTAGGAGAAATACGAGGTCAAAAAGTTATGATTCTGCTCCCATAAAAAGCAAACACTACCTGATTTAAGTGTTTGGCTGCTGTCTCCTTTGAAGGAGTCTTCATGTGCAGTGAAACATTGCTCCCAACGCTGCTGCCACGTTTGAAACACTGTTTGGAAGTTCTTTTCTGTAAGCACTCCATCTGTAACGTGCCCTCGACGATCCTTCAGCTTTGTTTTCGATTTTGTACAACACTGAATGTTGAAGAAAACCGCATTTGTCAGTTTATTAAAGAGGAAGGAAAGAAAATTGATCAGATTTCAGGACGTTGTTGCTGAACAGTCCTTGTTATCACTTACAAATCTTATTTTATGCAGTTTTAAAAAGTTATTTTTTCTGTCAGATACTATTGATTTTTGAGCAGAATGATGCAGGATTGTATCTCTGTTATGTTTAATTAGGCAAGAGAGTTAAACCTACATTAGCCGCCTTTTTTTAACCAATAGGGCAGCGCTTATTTGTGAGAAACATCAATGTTTTTTACATCCAGTAGTTATAAAGCAACATTATTATTACACCGTGCTGCTGTGCTTCCTTACAATTTGTCTCCTTTGTTTCCTGCCTTTTTTCTTAATTGATGTGTGCTACTGTCTCTGTCGGTGTTGTGCTGTTTCTAGAACAATAATTTCCCTGAGGTACCCTACCAAAGGGATCAATAAAGTTCTATCTAATATCTAATCTAATCTAATCATTCTTTTGAAGTTGTATTTCTGTCCACTCAGTCAATCGAAGTCTAATATTTCCTCTCTTTTTCATCTGTATCAACTCCAGAAGGAATGTTTTGCTCCTAAACTTCCTGCTGCTCGTCACCAACTGTGTCCGTCAGCTGCTAACAGCTGATCAGGAAGCTGTGGCCTGTTTATCAGAAGTTATTCAAGCTGCCTGCTGCCGGAAACAGATTTGGTGATAAGAGCAGTGAGAGAGACTCAGAACCATAAAAAAAACAAACAAAACAAAACCTGGAAGAGCTGAAAAGTCTTCGAAAGTTTAATAGAGCTGCAGAGTTAACACTTTTTTTTGCATTTGACAGTGATTTGATGTAAATTTACTGTATAGCTTTTAGTGACCAAATTAAAACATTAGGTCCAAACAGTATTTTATGTTCAGTCTAAACCTGACAGCAGATAACAAAAACAATGTGGATATTCACCAACATTGTTTGATAAGTAGGTTCCATTTTCTTCTACATTTTTTCTACCACGTTATGTCATTTTGTTTTCTTTCTGAGCAACATAAGAATGTCCTTTGAGACCAATAACGTTTTATCTTTTCCATAAATGAGATCTCCATTAATGCAGTGTATGATTTGAGTTCGCTTTATCACAGATCCATTGAATGAGTGACAAACTGGTACCACCACCAGCATCTAGCTTTTACCGATTTGCACAACTTAAACTAGAGGCAAAGAACTCATTTGTAAACCACCTCCTGTGTTCTGATTAAAATCTGCAGGCTTCATAATTCAGATAGTTGGATAAAGATCACACACACGACTGCACGTGATGATGCTTGAATGATGATACAGACTGTACAGTAAATGCTTATTGGGACTGTGCACACATTTTATGCATCATGTCTTACACTGTTGCATTGTTCTGTTCTAGTGTAATAATTTTTTAAAAAATGATTTATTTAATAAAGTACCCTTTTCTCTTCTGATTTTAGCCTGAACCCTGATCCTACAGAGAGACACACCTTCTGGACTCTGGGTGTCGGTGGGATCTTCCTCATGTTGTCCCTGTATGGAGTCAACCAGGCTCAGGTCCAAAGATACCTCAGCGCACGTACAGAGAAGGAAGCTGTCAGGTACGCTGAATAAAGCAAAGTCTCTTTATGGTGAAGTCAAATTGACGGTACATTTAGCACAAATTCTAGCACAAAAAAGTGTGAAAGAAAGTCAGTGAGTAAACACTTCCACAGTTGTATTTCACACACACATGTTCAGATTTTACTGTGTGGACACTAAACAGGTACAATAAGTAAAGTTCACAGCCTTTAGCACAACCTGTATCGTTCCTTTGCTTGTTTGCTTGTGTGCTGTATGTTTGCACTGAAAAGACAATTCACAGATGAATTATCAGTTCTGTTTCATGTTTTGTTTTATGAAAGCGTTTACGTTTGCTTTGCTAAGTGTCTGATGTCAGGGAGGATTTTTATTTTCAAAAATAAGTCTCGTTTTTACTCACTGTGGGCTCATTTTTCACTGCAGTGTAACATAGCAGATATAAACATTTTGGAACCTTATACCTGCTTCATGTGAATCCCTCTGGTGCTAACCTACCATTTATAAGAGCCAGAAATGTTAAAAAAGCAGAAGGAACCATCAGATTTTCTGATGTTTTTGAACCACTTGTCTGTGAGGTGCCATTCCATCAGAAAAATTACCCAAATTTAAACTTAAAATCAAGATGTTTCATTAAAATCACCTCATTTCAAATGTCTTTTTTAAATTTAGCTAAAAGCAAAGCATTTATTCTAACCATATTTTATTTAAGCCAAATATAAACAAAAGAAATCTGCATTTCACAGCACAACCCATCAGTGACTCAGCTGTGACCTACAGCTACGTGACAACAATTAAGAGACTTTTCAGGGAAAAACTACAAAAACTGAACTGCAACAAACCGAGAGAAGAAAATTATGGAAACCAAATCAAAATGTAAATAAAAAAAGATATCTTTTGCATGTGGAGCCACCATTTTTTTCTCAGTATTGACAACACCTGTGGGTATTTGGTAAAATGTTGTACATGTTGATTTTCTTTGTCCTGTTTTTAAAAAAATATAGAAATTATGGCATTATAGTTGTGTCATACTGCACAGAAGACATTTCGTCATTCTTCTCTCTACTTCTAGTCATTGTTGTGATGTTTCCACTGAGGCGCAGGACTTAATATCCCAGTGAAAAATGAGCCCACAATGAAGAAAAATGTAACAGGAGCTAAAAAAAAAAAACAACACCCAGAAACAGCTTGGAGTTGGTTGACTAGCTTCAGAAATCATATTTATCCTTTTTAAATCTCACACATTAATCAACAAGTGATTTCTGAGGAGTTAAATGCAAACCAACAGCATGAAAAAATAAAAAAAAGCTGACCTCAGAGGTTTTCTATGCTGCAGGTCCTGCTACATGGTGTTTCCCTCCCTGCAGCTCGCTCTGGCTCTCAGCTGTGTGATGGGTCTGGTCATGTTTGCACGGTACTGTGGAGAGGATCACTCAGACAAGCTGGGAAGCTCTTCCAGGGATGCAGTGAGTTGCCATTTCCCCTTTTTAGTGTTGTTATCCACTAAGACATCACGCCTTTTTTATGTAAAATGTGGATGCAGTTGATACCATTCCTGTTTTTCCTGGTCCTAGAGGTTGACATGAAAAGATCAGGAGAGCTTATGTAAAGATGTGCAAAAGATGCATTTATTTGCATGTTTCACAGTAATTCCTTTTAGCAGCAGAGAGACCTTGTGTTGTCAAATATGTATTTTGTTTCTCCTGACTAATCAATGCATGCAAATCAAGCTGAAGTTTCCAGGAAAATGTGTCAATGTTTTCCACAGATGGTGATATACTTTGTGATGGACATGCTGCAGGGTCTGCCCGGCCTGCCTGGACTGTTTGTCGCGTGTTTATTCAGTGCAGCCCTCAGGTACGGGACTTTCTGCAGTGTCGGTATATGTTGTGCCCCCTTTGTTATATCCAAGACTAAATCTGTAAACAGTACATTAATGCCTTAGTAAGCTTTTCCCATTTCAGGTGTTGCCATATAGCTTAGTGACGTGATTTCACATGAGTAGAAAATACCTAAAGTGAAGGTTTGTTGTTGCACTCGATCAGTTTTACCTGTTATTTTATTGGTCCTCACACTGTCCTGAGCACCTACATCTACACAGCCACTGATTTCTAAATGGTTTATCATATTTGACCCACTATTTGGCAGAACTTTTATTCTGTGTATAACAAGTTTACGATAGTTCTCCACCAGCACCACAGACTTCAGCCTCTCAGATGATTACAGAGTTGGAAAAAAACACCTCTGTGAAACAATTTCAACAAAACATGAGAACTTTCGGGATGTCAAAATTTGTTATAGAACCTTTGAAATACACTACTTTAGTTTTAGCCTTGTGACCTAAGTTTTATTCAGTTCCCCTCTGTACATGCCTGTAGCTATAGATAAAATGCGTACACTTTTGTTTATCTTTGTGAGTCTTTTCATCGGTATTTCTCATCATGTCATTGTTTCAGAATCTTCAGTATTGGACAAGTAGATGAAATAATCTCAAGAGTCTGAGCTGAAATATGAAAAAAAAAAATTGAAGCCATCATTCAAAGTCCAATCTTTAAGCACACATTAACGCAGGGGTCAATTAGTGATACTTTCTGAAGCATATGTAGCTGCACGTCACAGTAATGCAAAATGAAACATATAGAATACTCTCATATGAAATACTGTTTGCTGAACTTTCATAAATGATTAAGTAGGTAGCAAGTCGTGCCACAAAACAAATGGTGTGCACAAGTTTAATTAAGTAACATTAAAATAAAATGCAGGATCTTTTGCTCGTCTTTTTTCCCTGTGCAGCACCATCTCGTCCGCCTTCAACTCTTTGGCCACTGTGACAATGGAGGACCTCATCAAACCACATTTTCCTGCCATGACAGAAGCGAGAGCAACTCTGCTGTCCAAAGCTCTAGGTTAGCTCTCTGTAGCTTTAAATTAAGCAACGTGCGATACAGAGCTGCATCACAAATGGCCCGTTTGGTCTAAAGTTTTAACTTGTGTCTCCTCTAAAAGCCATGTCCTATGGGCTGCTGTGTCTGGCCATGGCCTATCTCACTCACCTCATGGGAGACTCAGTTTTACAGGTAAGATAACGTGACGTGTGAACTAATAACCAACATTTCTCACAATATTTGCACTCACTGCTTGTTGTGTTTGAACTCAAGGTGGCTTTGAAAATCTTTGGGATGGTTGGCGGCCCTATTCTTGGTCTGTTTTGCCTCGGGATGTTCTTCCCCTGGGCCAACTCCATCGTAAGTTGAACTTAAGTAGAGCATGAGTCAGTTTGCAATATACACTCATTATTCTGTCTATTTTCTATGTCAGACAATAATAGGAGAAATATGACATATCAATGGTCTTCACTAACAAAATGAATGCTGGAGACGGTGCGTTTGACAGGCAAGAGATTAACAAAGACTGTATTTAATTAGTAAAGTTTTGTGGCTGTTACAAACTTGGAGGTGTGAAACAGAAGTTATTATGATATAAACAAATTTACTCCTACCATTCCTTTACCCCCACCTACAACTTGTTTGTCTCCCACTTTTACAAGCAAGAGCTATTAATAACAGGCCCAGGGAGTGTTTTCTTCCTGAAGGGGAACAGAAGCAGCCTGTTGGATTTAGGAGCAAGACGGCCCACTTAGAACAGCCCTAGAACCAGAAGTTGTACAGTCATGATGAAATGAACTGTCTTTGCAGTAGTTTAAGCTGAAAGACACATTGTGGGGACATGAGAGACCAAGATTAATTTGCTGAAAAGGGGAACGATATGGGACCTTTAAAGAACCTTTAGAGGTTGATTGCTCATTTGTCACATTATTCTTTGACAGAATCCTAGAAACACATTTGGCTCTGGATGAATATCTGTTTAAAATACATTCGGCTGTGAGTGAAAAAGCCGTCACACAGAAACAGCTCCAACCAACTGAATCACAGCTATAATAATACTGGAAAACTGACGATATTAGTGTGCCTTCTGGTACACGTCCTTTAAAGACCCCTTTTCTGTACAAATACAACACCAACTCCTTTTTGTTTGCCTGAAAATATGATAAAATTTGTTTCAAACAGAACTCCTTTTAGCACTTGTCACAGCTTAAAGAGCCCACCTGATGCTTTCTTTTTTTACTTTTCCCTTGATATTATTATGTCATAAAGCAGCTTTTTTGGTTACGTAAAAGGCCTACAAACTTAAAAAGTCCAAATTCTATATTTATCTAGTTATAATTGTTAGTCTAAGTTATACTTTCCCACAGAAAACTCTGCTCCTTGTCTGCCTGAAATGCCTTGTTTGAATTCCAGGCTTTGCTTTGTTACATGTCTACATCACCGTGTAACACATTAGCAGCTAGTTTGGCCCTGAAACAAAGAATGAGCATTTTCCTTGCAGTCTGCAAATATTTCCTCCTTAGAGCCACTTATGCTCAAGCTGCATCCTTGTATTTAGAGATTTGGGGTCACAAAAGGTAGCCAACATTACCTCACTTTCACTGAGACAGACTGGGCTTTTCGAGAGGGAGACTTAAAGTGACAGAAGAGAGTGAACATTCATGTACAGTATAAGAAGAATAATGTGTTTATTGAACACTAAAGCATGTAAACATATTCTAGTCGACCCCATAAATAAAATTATACACCCATAAATGTGTCTAATATGGGCTCTTTAACTGAAGCTGTGAAGTCAACTAATATAAAAAGACTGAAAAGTGTTTGATTTTTCACAAAATAATTCAGATTTAGAGGGAAAATGTTGTTATCTTGATTCCAGGGAGCGGTGGCCGGTCTGGGTGCAGGTCTGACTTTGTCTTTCTGGATCGGCGTCGGCAGCATCGTCACTCGCAGCTCAGGCACGAGGTCGCTGCCGCCCGACTGCCGGGTCGCTCTGCTGTCAGACAACACGACCGCTGCCATTCAGACGGCTCTCAGCAACGTCACTCTGAGGTCTGAATCACTCCGACAGCACAGTATGTTCTGTTTTCGCTGTGGTCATCTCACAGGTCAATCATCTCTTTGTTCTTTAGCCGACCCTCCGGCCTGAAGAGGTTTTACTCGCTGTCCTACATGTGGTACAGCGCGTTCAACTGCGTCACGGTCATTCTAATAGGCCTGGTCATCAGCTTTATCACAGGTAGGAGCGTTCTTACACATGTTCTCTGTAATCCAGAGCTTTTCTTTTTGTAATGTTTAAATACATGTGGTTCTGCTCAGGCCCAATGAAAGAAGAAGACGTGACACCAGGAACAATTTATCCCTTGTTAGGGAAGCTGCTTTGTTTTCTACCTGAACACCTCAAAAAGAAGCTCTGCTGTGTGACTCCTCTGGGACAGACGGTGAGTAAACTGGATAGAGTTTAGTTACAAAAAAGCAACATTTTTGAAGCCCCATCAGAAAAAAAAAGTTCCTGCCATGAACTTTAACTCAATATTGACTTGTAATCATGTATGCAGCATTGTTTGGGTCTGCTCCTCATCATTTAGAGTCAAAATACAGAAATTGGTAGCCACTGAAGCTGAATATTGAAGACTGTTGCTGCAACTCAATATAATTTGATTAAAAAAGTCTGTTTTAACACACAAAAAGGTCACAGAGAGGATATAGGTCATTGAAACTGGACAAAACATAATCAGTTTAAACACAGAATGACAAAAATGTGACTAAAACTTTGTCTTTATGTTAATATCAGTTCAATAAAACATTTAAAATAATAAAGACATTCTTTAGCGTATCTGAAACTAAACTACTGCAGCTTCAGTTACATCAGCGCCTCCTTGTGGACTGGAGGAGGTCCACAAGTACATCTCTGGACACAAGGCTCGTCTCATAACTGTATGTCATCGACTCCTCTTCTGGCATCTTAGTCTTTCGAAGCAAAGATGTGAGAAAAGGAGGCAAGGAAACGGGTATTACAGAACATTAGATAGAGATAGATACTTTATTAATACCGTGGGAAATTCAAGCAACCAGCAGCATATAAACACAGGCTATACACACAGAATATACAGAAACAAGTAGGTAGAAAAAACATAAATAACTGTGCAGAAGTAAGGTGCAAATCAGTGCTATTGTGATTAGGCATCCTGGCAACATCAGTTGAATATGTCAAGTAGCACAGCTGTATCACCTGTCTGCTGTTTTGCTGTAACTGACCACAGTATTTTATGATCCCTGTCAGATGAGCAGAAAAGCGTTCATGATAACTTACAGCATTTATTTACTTATGAATCAATTCATCATGTGGCAGAATATGATGAGAAGATGTCATACATTTTTATTCTTTTGTTGAGGTATAAGAGTCCTGGCACACAAAATAGCACAAATAAAGTGTGACATGTATTCTGACTGAGTGATTTACAGCTGAAGAACCATTTGCGCCCGAGCTTTAGCTTCCTGCCTGATGTCTTGAGATGTTATTTCCACATAATGTTCTTTCCTCATGGTGCCATCATGGTGCACCAGTCCCTCCTGCAGCAAAACATCCCGACAACATGATGCTGCCACCCCCGTGCTTCACAGTTGGGATGGTGTTGTCAGGCTTGCAACCTTCCCCTTTTTCCTCCAAATGTAACCGTGGTCATTATGGCTCAATTTTAGTTTCATCAGACCACAGGACATCCATCCATCCATCTTCTCCCACTTATCCGGAGTCAGGTCGCCTTAGCAAAGCCGCCCAGACTTCCCGATCCGCACACACCTCCCCCAGCTCTTCCAGGGGGACCCCGAGGCGTTCCCAGGCCAGCTGGAGACATAATCCCTCCAGCGTGTCCTGGGTCTTCCCCGAGATCTCCTCCTGGTGGGACGCGCCTGGAACACCTCCCCAGGGAGGCGTCCAGGAGGCATCCGGAAAAGATGCCCGAGCCACCTCGACTGGCTCCTTTCGATGTGAAGGAACAGCGGCTCTATTCCGAGCTCCTCCCGTGTGACTGAGCTCCTCACCCTATCTCTAAGGGAGCACCCAGCCACCCTGCAGAGGAAACTCATTTCGGCCGCTTGTATCCGCGATCTCGTTCTTTCAGTCATTACCCAGATCTCATGACCAATAGGTGAGAGAAGGAACGTAGACCACAGGACATGTCTCCAAAAAATAAGGTCTTTGTCGCTGTGTGTTTATTGCAAACTGTAATCTGGCTTTTTCATGTTGCTTTTGGAGGAATGTCTTCTTCCTCTCTGAGTAGCCTTTCAGCCCATGTCGGTACAGGACTGGTTTCACTGTGGATAATGACACAAACAAGAAAAGTTTGATTTAATGTCAGACAGTGAGGAAAAAAAAGATTGTGTCTTTTCATACAGTGTATGTAAATGTCCGGTTTCAACTGTATATCATATTTGATTTGTAGATTCCAGCAGTGTTTCATGTTTCTTTATGTCACGGTTGCAGAAAAAGACTTGATCCTGCTTTAGTGAACCTCCTCGATCCTCAAGATGCATTTCTAGGAACTGAGATGTCTTTTGTGATTAGTTTGCTTTCACATGCAGGAGGACGGAGGAGACAAGGAGGCTGAAATTAGTGAAAAGACATGAGTGCATATGTTCAAATCGCTTTAGAAAATGTCAGGTCAAAAATCTAGTTTGTTGTGTTTGATTTATGATCGAATATCTGCATCAGTTGAGTGTATAATTAGTAAAATGTCAGCATGCTAATTCCTGCTAAACACGAGCATATTAGCATCGTCACTGTGAGCCTGTTAGCTTGTTAATAAACAGAACAAGTGCAGTCTAATCCCAGTGATGATGTAACTTACTACATGTTTTTACTGATTCTTGCAGCTCGCGGCTCAACAAAGGTCGTCGCCTCCAAAACACCAAGACAGTGACGAACAGGCCGCAGCATCGCAGGAAGAGACGGAGAGTTTTCTTCCTGAAGCTCAGACAAATTTTGTCGAGTACGAAACAGCGGTGTGATATCGAACTGTCTCACGCGAGGCTGGAAAACCGTTTCCACACAAAGCACTTAAAATGTACATGCGTTTCTTACTGTGGTGCCTTTGCTTTGTGATGAAGGACGCGACGAAAATTTGCACTGTCGAGCCCAGCAGCGAGGTCAACTTTTAGTTTTATATCCTTCTGTCTTCATGTCGTCAAGAAAAGACTGTAAGCAGAGCCTGTTTCTTTCTTTTACAGAGTCACGACTGATTTATTCAAAGTATTTGTAATTGACATTCATTTGCTTCATTTGTCTGCGTACATGTGAGAACACTGCGCTGTTCTGCTGCAGGACAAAGACTGTAGATCCAGTGAGCTTTTCAGCTTGCAGGCAGCTGCAACAGAATCTATTTTAACAGGCTTCAGGCTCTGCCAATCCACAATTTGTCAAATAAATCAGCACGACTGGGAGCTACAGGCGTGCTTTAGGTGTCAAAAAGTTACCCAGTGATCCATAAATGTTTCAGCCAGGATTTTATTTTGAAAAGTTTTGCTCTTTTTCCAAACACCACTTCTCAGTGTAAGAATGTTGCATGTCAGGTTAAAAAGCTTTACAGCAAGTCGCCATGTTTTATACTATTGTTTTCTGCATACTTGACTATTGTTGAGCACTACTGCAGCTGTACGAGGAGTCCTGTGACATGACGGCGCCTTACTTCTTAAGAAGTGCAGTTTGACTGTAATGTATGTAAAACCTTTTTCTAAAGGGGATTAAATATTTTGTAGTTAAAGTTTTGCTTTGTTTTGTCGACTTGTTTTCATTTTCTGCAGCTTAAAAACATACTTTAAATCCTGGAAACTGTTTTTTTTTCGGTAAACATATGAGTTTTAAGGATCTAATTAAAGGGACACTACACCAGTTTTACACATGAAGATTGGCTTACTGTTATTTTAATAAAACCTTCATTACTAACTCAAGATCTGTAGAGTAAAGATGGCCATTAACCAAGCAGATGGGATGTAATTAAAGCACATTTACTCCAGTGCTGTTCTGTAGGAAGGTACAACGAGTGTGTCCTTTCTTCGCATAATATGAGAAAAAGCTAGTTTCAGGATTTTGAATCCAAAAGTCAAGCTATTATTTTCTAAAATATCTCCTTTTTATTCGTTTATGTGTCTCATACTGTCCCAAATTGTACCTGCTGCATTCCACCTAAACAGAGCAGCTCCTCATGAATATCATTTGACTGAACATTTGGGTTTGTTCACTGGGAACAACTGAGATCTTTGTTGTGAGCTCGGAGGTTTGTGGTGATGATTAACCAAATGAATCCGGGTGCACAAAGCGTCTCTGTACTCTGCTTCCAACAAACTCCTAAACATCAGGTCTGCTGTCAAACAGAGGCTTCATAAGAAGCTGTGAATCGACACCATAAACAGTCGTCCTCAGATGTGTTCATACCCTCCCATTAAAGAAGGAAAAACACCAGCTGTCAGTGAAATAAGTTGACAAAAGTAACAATAAATAAACATTTAATGAACATGATGGCTTTGCTTTTGAATTGTGGTTCAACAGAAATATTACATAAATAAATAAACACAGAAGCAAACGCTGCCCCCGCGACCTGACTCCGGATAAGCGGAAGAGAATGGATGGATGGATGGAGAAGCAAACAAGCATGATGGGACCCGTAAACTAATATTTAGTTGAACAACTCTTTGAGCCAATCACTGCAGTCAAGTGTTTTCTGTAGCTCTCCATCAGACTTCTGCACCTGTGGACAGGTGTTTGGATTCTGGCCCACTGCTCATCAGCAAAATGCTCTCATTTGTCTGGGACATTCTTTTGTTTTTTGTTTTTTTAAAAATTATTCTTGTCAACTAAAGTTCAAAAGCAGTGTCTTATTTCACTAAAATATAATTTAGCAAATTTATATTTATTATTACTTTTTCAGTTTCTAGTTATCTGAGTGACAATTGTGACTTTTGCCTTTTCTGTAATGGAAGTGTATGAATACATCAGAGGACGACTGTAACTGGCCAATGCGGCTTTAATTCACTTCGACTGCACATGTCGGCTTGTAAAACCTCCCACCGTACCTAGAAATGTAGGAACATCTTATGGAAGCCGTTGGCTTTTTTGTCACATTGGGGCAAGTAAATGTTTAGATTTTGAACAATTTATTCATTAAATCCACAATAAATATGTCTTCAAAGGTTTTATTGCCCCCTTTAGCAGAAGTAACTCACTGTAGATTAGTACAGACATTAGCCTGCTGAAGATTTTAACCACTCTTTCATACAAAATTCATTTAATTGTAAGATTTTTTTAAAGGTTTTCCTGCTTGTTTTCTTGCTTGTTCAAATTCCCCCTCAACATTTAAATGAGATTTAAATCCAGGTTTTGATGAAGCTTCCTAATGACCTTCAGCTTCTTCTTTTTTTTTTGACTTAAGAGCACTATCCTGCTGAAAAGTCGACCTCTGGTTCGACTTTGAGTCAAATGGTCTCCAATTATCTTCAAGTAATATCTATTTTAATTCAGAATTCACAGTTGAATGGGCTGCAAGGTGG